>NW_010100882.1:0-77905 GCF_000699245.1 Pterocles gutturalis
CAATCTCTGACATTCTGTGATTCTGTGAGAAGAGGTGAGTTCAGATAGGAACAACACCTTCACAGAAAGATTGCCTAGGTCAGGAACTGCATTTTTGTGATTTATTTTATTATTCTTTTATTAAGGTATTCTCTCTCTCTCTCTCTTTTTATTTTTTTATTTTTTTTACTAACAAAGTATCTTTCTTGGACTGCATTATGAGCACATGGTAGGGTGCCAATCTACTGTCAAGGCCAAGAGTCCTTACTGAAAACTAGGTCAGCCTCAAGGGTTATAGCAAATAACATCTCCTGGCTAAGTTTCCCTTCAAGACTTTGCAGTAAAATATTTTCTATTTTCCCCCTTTTTCCTATTTTGTGAATATGACAGCAGTTGGGAACAGATCCCCACTTTTTGTACCAGCACTACTCTTCCAGTCTGTACTGCATGTGTTCTGGGAAGAGTGGCTTCAGAGAAAGAGAAAAACTCAGAGGACAATAGCTGCCTGCTAGGAAACAATGCAATGTATCTTATTTTCTTTTTTAAAAATTTTTTTTTGAGTCTGTGCTCCAAATATTCTCTCTTCCTTGCAGTATGAGAAGACATACAATCTAAACAGCACTGGCTGAATGTGAATTTTTTTAAAAACTTTTCAAAACAAAATAATCTCCATTCATATTTAATGACTCCTTTCCCAATGCAGTTAGCCAGTGAAAATAAATTGGGGAGTTGCTCATCCTAAAGGAATCCAAATAATTTAAAAAGTAATAAATTAGGCATATTCCCCCAAGATCAGGGCATATTATCAGTCAATAAGAAGGATTAATTTAGATTTCAATATGTTATGCCCTCCATAGTCTTTGCTTCTGGTGCACATTAGAGAGCATTTTGCCTCACAAGATTAGTCCAGAATAAGTGGGCTTTATCGGTGTTCATCTAGCCTCTGAGAATGATTTAATTTTCTCAGTACTTTAATAATGAAATGATTTCTTTATCTGTTCATGTATCTAAAATGTGATTCTGCCATTTTGAGTAGATTATTATGTTCCCAGTTTTAAGAAAAATTGTATGCAGAGTAGGATGAATCACTTTGAAGATATTTCAGCATTCTCAGCATGCATATCTGGGTAGAGGACAAATATTTCTTTCACTTGCTTGTCAAAAGAATTTCAGATCAGGTTTTCCTAAGTCTCCTAGGATCCTTCCCAGAAAAATGTCATTCCTCAGATTTACCGGTTTGGTTTTACCAAGCCAGAGATTCTCATTTGAACAATTCATTCTACTGCATTAACATGACAGTGCATTTTATTTCCTTTTTACAGTTTCAGAAGGACAAAAGAAACCTGTACAGGATCTCATGGGAAGCCAAAGTTGGAAAAAGTGCTGGAGCCCAGGCAGAGAGAAAGAATATCTTCAGCTTTTTTGCTCAGTAAATATGGCGTTGCCTTTGCCATGGTGTTGCAAAGGTACAGCTTTCCATTAGGCTACCAGTACAGGCCTCTCAGAGTTTGTCTGGACTTGTCTTGGCCCACCTGGATATTTACTTCAGCTTGTAACAACAGTTACCTATTGACCAGGTTTTAACTTTTGCTTAGCTTGGAACAACTCTGAGGTGTAACACCTGTTATTAGATAAAGTTTTCTCACTAATCAATAGTGAAAACAAGTCATAGACTCTAGACCCTAGACTAAAATGAAGCAAAGAGAGGGGAAGGCATAGGATAAGGGCAGAGGCATTGGAAGCACAGGCAAAGGAAGATATGGGAGACTGGAGAGCTATAAATTGGTTCCAGCTACTTGTCAGCAAACAAATGCAACCTTGGGCATGGTGTAAAGCAGTCTTTGGGGTAGTGATGAGAACGAAGAAGAATCCCAAGTATGTAAAATGCACCATATAGAGTACGTGGAGATACAACATGGAGCTGCAGACTGATGATGAAAGAGCAAGGTGCACAGCATGTCAGGAAACAAAAATACCCCTAAGTAATCCCAGAGGAAGAGGAAGAAACCTTCAACACCAACATCATTCTCCTCCTAGCAATTGGCTTGGGATACAGTAGCCATCCCTGTGCCCTGCTCCAGTGGACACCATCAGCCTTAGAACACTGAGGGGCAGTGGGAGGGTGAGCATAAGACTAAAGAAGGTGGTAAGCCCAAGAAAATTTGTGTATATATCATTTTAACTATGATATGCAATTTGAGCTCTGTAGTATTGCCGTAACTGGACTAACAATAACTTTTCAATAAGACTGTTAAGGCTATTTAGATTAACAATAAATTACTGGCTTTGCCTATATAGTGTGTTCCTCTTGCCCATAACAACCTGTTTTTCTAACCCCAGAGTGTTGGGATAGCACTATATGGTTTGCATTTTGGATTTTTTGGATGGATTTAAACTGGAAGAGGGCAGATTTAGACTAGATATTCGAAATAAATTCTTTACTGTGAGGGTGGTGAGACACTGGAACAGGTTGCCCAGGGAAAGCTGCGGATGCCCCATCCCTGGAGGTGTTCAAGGCCAGGTTGGATGAGGCTTTGAGCAACCTGCTCTAGTGGGAAGTGTCCCTGGCCATAGCAGGAGGGTTGGAATTAGATGATCTCTAAGGTCCCTTCCAACCCAAACCATTCTATGATTCTATAATTTTCTGTATGTGTTTAGATATTAATATTGATACTAACTAAAAATCCCAGCAAACACTGGCACACATTCTGGCTTACTACTGCATATCTATGAGTTTCCCATTGTGAAGCAAAATCTCTCTGTCCTTTTTGAATCCACAAGCTACACCAATGCTTCCATAATAGGACCTTAAGTCCACAAATAGCTTTGCATGGACAGGGGTCTGTACACAATACAAAATACAATGGTGGCCATTTCTAGACACAGCAAGGTTATAATACTGGCCATAGTAGAAGACATAATGTAGACTCAGACTCATCAAAGTGGTTACATGTACACTATTATGGGACTTCACATACAGGGCAATTTTTAATTCACGGTTTGTAAACAGATTCAGGCAGTGTAGAAAATTCTGTCCCTGCTGTGCTGATCTGCAACTGTTTTCTCTTGGTCTTTATAAATCTCTTTCATCAAAATGTTATCTTAACAAGGATTAACGAAGATACACTGGGGAGCTTCTTATCTCTTATAGGAATTATGTTTATAATAATAATAAAACTTCAATCTTGGAAGAGCAATGGAGGGGAAGGGAAGCTGGAAAGAAGAAATGTATGTGCAGGAGAATAGGTAGGTAAGAGTTGAGACAAGGGCAGTGGAGGTCACGAATGGGTCCACACCAAAACCTGACATCCAAATACCCCTGGACTTTTAGAACATCTGAAGCCAGATCAAAACGTTTTGATCTGGACCCCTACCTTTCTCTCTGAATTAAGGATGGATAAACTGGTTCTGATAAAAGAAGATCCATCCTGAGACTTTCTGAAATTCAAAAGAGCTCAGTTTACCTTTTAAATTGAGTTCTGAGCAGCTTTCCTACTTCTTGTGTTCAGCCAGGAGAAGATGTGGAAATATCAAAACACAGCATGAAATACATGCTTGCCTAGCCTGAATAAGGGTATACTGAAAATCTCCTCAGGGAGATTGATCCTATGAGATTTCCAGGGCAGAGAAGCCTGGATGTTCTTCAGAAAAATAGTTTTAAGAAATTGAATGAAACCACAACATCAAACAAATTGAGGTTCACCATGGCTTGCTTATTAACTGGTATACAATTACACTTATTTTAGATATATGGGATTCTACTGTTTGTAAGCAAAGACCTGCAGAGTTCACTCTCCCCCATTCCAAAGACATTGGTGGCTACACCTGTACGAGAAAAGTGCATCCTGGCTCTCCTCTGGCCAACTGGAAGGGCATGGCTTATGCCCATAGGACTGAACTTTCCTGCCCTCCAAGCCCAGGTAGCTGCATCCAAACTGCCTATGGGGCATGTCCAGGACTTCCTGGGGAATGGGCTAGCAGGTATGACCAAAACTGACAGATATTGTGCTCCTATTGGACAATCATGTGATTACAGTGGGCCCGTGCCCTCACACTTTTTATTTCAGGAATGAAGATGGAGTCAGCTTGACACAGCCAGCCCATTTATCAGCTGCTGTGACTGTAGTCTCCCTTCTTGGTGAAGTATAAGGAGACCATCATAGAGGCCAGTTTTGAGTATCATCAGTCTTTCTCACAACTCCTCTTGCTAGGTTTCAACATATCTGAAAGATGCTCTTTGTGAATGAACTTGTTTGTCTCTAGTCAGAGATTGGACATCTTTGTTTAATCCACTTGATTTTGGTCCTGTGCGTCATTAAATACTTAGTAACAGATTCATTGTTTGTTGAGGTGCATGTGTCTACTGTCAAAGTTCTGTTGCTGTTCTAAGAAGCTAAGACTGGAAATTACAGATGGCCATTCTGACAGTGGTGCATCTCCAAAGCGATACTGACTAGTGAGAGCATGTCCATTAGCATAATTGCCTTATTAAGTCAACGTTGTCCTTTAAAAGGTGAGAAGCTGGCCATCTCTGGTGAACTCTTACACCCAGCTATTGAGTCCAGTATATATCATGGATATAGCTTGAGTCTGTGTTGGAAAGAGACCTAGAAGGACAGGCCTACATCTTGTCTCCCACTGCATGCCCATTTTCCCATTGGAAAGAAGCCTACATCTATAGACTAAAGGCACCTTGTGGACACGTCCAACCTAGATGACTGAGGAACCAGGGCTGTAAAATACGCCATGAAGTCTAGCTATAGCATTGCATTTATTTATTTCTGCAATATAAGTATGTCAGGTTATAGGCTTGACACAGCCTCCTGACCCTGAGTAGGCTAACACTACAAAATTTGCTTTTGATAATGGTTTGGGATTGCCTTAACATCATTAATTTTGAAGATCTGTGAAAGATCAGTTTTTCTATATATGTGTTCTTCAAGCAGGAAAAATACAAAGGCATATTACAATACTGAAAAGCAGATCAGCCCTCAGTATTATCTCTTGCTTTGACATACCTTCAAAACACCCTTATCAAATATATCATTTGAATTTTAAATTGAGATCTTAGATAATGTCCAAGGAACTTTGTTAGGTGAAATTACATACTTAAAATGAAATCTTTGCCTATGGTATTAGCATTATATCTAGCAATTATCCAGCAGATTTTAAATAACTTGATCCATCTTCAGAAGACTACAAAAGAAGTTGGAAAATCAAACCCACATTTGTGTCAGTTTTCTGTCCACCACTTTATGAAGCTCGTACTATTCTAGTGTCTGATTAACTACCAAATATTATCCAGTAGCACCCACATACACACACTACTCTCAGCTGAAGAAATAATGGGCTTCGTTTGTGTTCTGGCTGACTGGAGTGTTTGAGTGGAAATGGAGGCAAAGGGATAATCGTTGTTGGGCGGTCAAGTGGAGAACAAATTGCAGAAGAGATAGATTAGAGAGATGAGTTTTGTTCATAGTTCTGAACACAATGAGACCTGCAGCAATTAATTCTTACTTCAAGGGAGCTGTGCCTGACTCTGGTGTAAGATCTGTGTCCTGCACTCATGCTTCCCATGCCATCCCCCACACGTTGATCACTTAATTGGTTCAGTAAGGCGTTGGTATCCTAGGAGGCCCCATATGTGAGTCTCAGAGTCACCAAGGCTGCAGATGGGATCTGGATAGCATGTACTTCGACTGAACGTCATGGTTGTTCAGGAACCAAAATGAACTGCCAAGGCACAATAAATATGGTGTCTCTCTGATGACTGTCTGCCATATTCTGCAAGAGCTGAATTTTCATAACAAGGGATGAAGCTTTGTTATTGGGTATAATAAGCTGAAATGGTTAAGCTTGAAGGTGATCACTGCAAGGACATCCTTTGCTGGAGATGAGAGTGTTTGGATAGAACGTAGTTTCCGAGCTAGGGAATGATTTCCTTTCATACAATATGAGTTGTGCTTATGTGCATGTATTTTTGATGTGGATAGATGTTTGTGTGAGCATCTGTGTCTGTGTGGAGGAGCTGGAGCACAAGAAAAAAAATCCAAGCATGTAAATGAAAAAAACCTGTTCTTTTATGAAGAACATGGGTCTGTTCTCTTTTGGTTGCATTGCTTGCATAGTTGTTAGTTTAATCCTTATTATAAAGTTTTTGGGGTTTTGTTTGCTTGTTTGTTTGGGGTTTTTTTGTTTTGGTTTTTTTTTGTTTTTTTTTTTTTTTTTTTTTTTAATATATGGCAAACTAAGTAACTGGAACATAGGTAGAAATAATGTATTTGGGTTACAGGAAAAAAACCTGGCATGACTTTAAAGGCACACATTTCATAACACCACATGTGCAAAACATTATAATAATTGCACTGTGCACATCTGTAACAGGCAGAGTGAACAATGAATATTAAAAACACATTCCTAAAGCTGGTCCAGAGGTTGGCAATCGTATTTTATATGGGAGACCTGTACTAGAGTCCAAATGATGGTTGTTCTGCATCCAGAGCTGGCAGGCTTTGGTGGCAGCTAAAATTATGGGCTTGGGTGCAGGTGAGCAGTGGGGAAGACCATGGCAAGGCTGCTCCATTTGCTGCTTCTTCATTCCCCTGCTTGCTACCCCACAGAAGGTGTTTCACTGAGGAAATCTGGCTGGAGCCCTCAGTGGCTGCTGTTCAGAATTGCTGTACTGCCAGAATGAGGAGGAAAAGGAATGGATGTTGAAGCAAAACAGTGACCAGGAAATGGTCTGAAGGCCATGCTGGGAACACCTGGCCTCTCTTCCCAGCAAGGATACAGTGACACTCAGATTTCGTGAGATATGCAGTCTTGAGCAAGACGGGCAAGATAAGTACCCACATCGAAGTTGTGTGGTTCCTGCTAATTGGTGATACACGTCATTTAATTAGTGGGCTATGCAGCATGTTAAAGGCATTTTATGGGGAAGAACAGTGGAGGAACAATAATTTAATCAAGACATTCCTTGCAGACAGTGGAGAACGCAGTAGCCACCTCTCAAGGAATGGTTCATCTTACCAGTGAAGAGCCAACTCCAGAATGGTTTCTAGATTCTGATATTGCTTCATGAAGCAAAATGCAGGATATGTTTTTAATTTTATTGCAGCAGGAGACATGCCATGAAAAACCCCAGAACTCAGATGCCTTGCACAAGCACAGGAGAGTAAGCTTCCTGCCAGACCCTATAATTGGGACACATATCAAGATGTCCCAGCTCTGAATCCAGTGCCTTTGCCATGAGATTGCAGCTGTGAAAGCAATGCCCAGGATTTTATTGTGTTCTGTAGGAGGAGGAATGGGGAATACTTGGTCTACAGGCCCAAATGGTAAACATTTATCAGGGAAATGCTCTTCTTTTCCCTTTTCTCTTCTCTTTATGTTGAGTTCATTCATAAGTACAAATTATTTTAGTTATTAGGACCATTTCCTCCCCCTCCTTTTCCTTGTTTTTGCACCTTAGAACTTTTCTCTTTGGATGCCTACAAAAATTAACAATTGTGATGTTGTTGCTGTGTTATGTCTACCACGCTCATCACCACTGTTCCACTGTTGCCTTTTATTTCTGCATTAATCAGTCTGTATCGTAGATCAAGAGATTTTTAGAGGAAAGACCATCCTTACTTTCTGTGCACATATAATGCCAACCTGACCTATGATTAATGTTCAAAAGTGCAATGGTAATACTTCTACTATTATCACCACTAATCCACCCGTGGTTAAATTTTTAACAAGTACTATATAATGTCAAATATTGAAAGACTGTTTTGGATTTCAGTGAAAATATCTTCATTGTCATGAGACAGATTAAAAAATCATACTATTAAAAATAATAAATAATGAGACTTTTCCTGAGGCAATGCAAAATAGATGCTTTAATTTTTTTTCCTGGAAAGTGGGAATTTGCCAGCAATTCTGTAACGTTAAGAGCAGGAGCTTAGAGGAAAAACAAACATTATGATATTAGCAATAAAGTAATAAGAAATGAAAATGTTGGATATTCATAAGCTAATAGTCACAAAAATCAGAGATGCAAAGAACTACAATAGTAAACATGCTGGTCATCTGAAAACATAATCATAATCCCATTTTCTTTTCTTTCATTTTTTGACACACTTCTCTAGTTAAATGAACTTAGCTAAACTGTGGATTGCTTAAACCAAACATGCAATATCTTCAAAGGCAATTAACAGCATTCAGAAAAGCCCTTTGGTGTGAAATTAGAGAAAATTAATGTATTAAAAAATACGTATTTGGATTTTGATTGAGCAACCCAGTAAACAGACATTCTGAGATGGAGAGGTAGAATATGTATTCCTTAAACAGGAGAGCCAAGCAGTGGGTCACTGTGTTAAATTCAAGGAAGTCATATAGAAAAAGTGCTTAAATGCCATACTAGTCATCTTCCTTATTAATATGTAATATATGGCCTCTATCAAAATCTCAGTGACCTAGATATTAAGAAATCTAATGAGAAGTATTGAAAATTAATGGTTCTGATGTTACACGATTCAAAAAATACTGTAGCTGTCTTGAATTGTTGCAAAGAGCAAGAAAGCTGGGGGGCTGGATGAATGTGCTAATTAAGAAATGCTCTTGGAATGTAAACTCAGGTAGGTTTCCAACAGGCATGTGAAGAGAAGAAATCTGATCCTAGCTAGCAGGTAAGAGGGAGTCATACTTCATGTAAATCTTAAGTCTGCATTCCAAAGACCCAGAGAAAGATAAAGCAAAAGGAAGGCAAGAGAAGTGGTAAGGGATCCATCTTGGACTGAGAATGCAACCTGAAATAACTCATCAATGTTGTCAGCCCTGGAGTGGTGGTGGGGTTTTGGGTGTCTGTCTTTCCTTCCCTCACCTCTTCTATTAATGTTATAAATCTCTAAGATGGCATTAAACAAAGAGCTACTAAGCTGCTTCCTTGGTTATTGAGGCTGACTTACAGCCTCAGAGTATGATCTGAAATAAAGCACCCTTAAGGAGAGGTTAGCCAGGATCTATTGTCACCTATGACAGCTAAGTAATATCTCAGAGAAGTCATGAAAGGCAATTTTTGGAGGAGACTAATACCAGAGGTATTTTAAGCTGATGGAAGAGTGTTGCTTTTCAAGGATCCACCAAGCTCAAGAGTGGTCCAGCTCAGTGAGCAGGAAATCAAGCAAAGGTGTCAGCAAGCCTGCATGGATGAACAAGGAGCTCCTGACAAAACTCAAACATAAAAAGAAAGTGTACAAGCAATAGAATCTGAGTCAGATTTCCAAGGAGGAATATAGAGACACTGTCTGAGTGTGGTGGTATGGGGCTAGGAAAGCCAAAACCCACCTGAAGCTGAGTCTGGCAATAGACGCGAAGAGCAACAAGAAAGGCTTCTACAGGTATAGCAACAACAAAAGGAAGGCAAGGGAAAATGTCGGCCCATAGCTGAACTGGGCATGGAACCTGGTGGGCACAGAAGGCACCTCTTTCACCTCTTTACTGGAAAGGCTGGCCTCCAGGAATGCCAGATCCCTGAGCCTAGTGGGAAAGTCTGGACCAAGGAAGACTTACCCTTGGTGGAGAAGGATCAGTTTAGGGACTATTTAAACAAACAGGACATGAACAACTCTATGGGACCTGATGGGATACACCCACAAGTGCTGACGGAGCTGGCCAATGTCATTGCAGAGCCATTCTTGATAATCTTTGAGAGTTAATGGAGACTGGGGAGACACCTGAGGACTGGAAGAAAGAAAATGTTACTACTGTTTTCAGGAAGCACAAGAAGGAAGAAACAGAGAACTGCAGGCTAGTCATCCTCATCTCAGTCCCTGGGAGTTGAAGAAGCAAACAATTCTGGAAACCATTTCCAAACTCATTTAAGACAAGAAGGTGCTTGAGAATAGTCAGCGTGGATTTACAAACAGGAAATCATGCTTGGCCAACCTGACAATCTTCTGTGTTGAGATGACTGGCTTGGTGGGTGGGAGGAACAACAGCAGATATTCATCTTGACTTAAGCATCTTAAGCTTTCCAAACTATCTCCCATAGCATCCTAATAGACTAATTGATGAAGTACAAGCTAGATAAACGGAAAGTGAGATGGACTGAAAACTATCTGAACTGCTGGGCTCAAAGGGTTGTGAACACTGGTACAAAGGCCAGATGGAGGCCAGTCACCAGTGGTGTACCCAAGGGGTTGATATTAGGGCAAATACTGTTTAACCTCTCTGTTAATGGGCTGGATTATGTGACAGAGGGCACCCTCAGGACATGTACAGATCATAGAAAACTGGGAGGAGTGGTTAATACATCAAACGGTTATGCTGCCATCCAGAGGGAGCTCAACAGGCTGGAGAAATTGGCTGACCCCATGAAGTTCAAGAAGGGGAACTGCAAAGTGCTACACCTGGGAAGGAATAACCCCATGTACCAGAATACACTGTGGGCCAACGGTCAGGAAAGCACCTTTGCAGAAAAAGACCTGGGGATCCTGGTAGATGACAAGTTGAACATTAAGCAGCAATAAGCTGTCGCAGCAAAGAAGGCCAACTGTGGCCTGGGATGCATGAGGAACAGCATTCCAGCAGGTTAAGGGGGGTGATCCTTCCCCTCTACTCAGCACTAGTGAGACACAGCTGGAGTGCTGGGTTCAAGTCTGGTCTCCCCAGTACAAGAGAGACATGACATACTGGAGCAAGTCCAGCAGAAGGCCACAAAGATGATTAAGGGACTGCAGCATCTGTCATATGAGGAGAAGCTGAGAAAGGCGGGACTGTTCAGCTTGGAGAAGAGAAGGCATGGGGGAATCTTATCAATGTGTATAAATAATTGATAGGTGGAATAAAGAAGATGGTGCCAGACACTTCTCAGTGGTGTCCAGTGACAGGAGAAGAGGCAATGGGCACAAACTGAAACACAGGAAATTCCATTTGAGCATGAGTAAAAACATTTTTGCAGTGAGGGTAATTAAACACTGCCACAGGTTGCCCAGTGAGGTTGTAGATTCTCCAGCCTTGAACATTTCCAAAGCCCAGCTGGACACAATCCTGGGCAACTTGCTCTAGCTGTCCCTGCTCTGAGCAGAGGGGTTCAGTCGGATGATTTCTAGAGATGCCTTCCACACTCAATGATTTTATGATTCTGTGATTGTGTTTACTTGACTTATTTTCTTTTTAGATTTGGCAATCAATAGGTTTTTTTTTTGCTAATGTAAGACTAATAGATTTGACTTTAAACTTTCCTGGTGCCCAGGGAAAATTCAGGTTAATCTAACAGGCAACACATTCACATAAATGTGGGTGTCCATGACTCTAGACAAGTTTAGATATTGAGCTGTGTCCCATTAAGGTATCAGTTAAAAGTCAGTATGAATTTTGGTACTATCAGATGTCAACTGAAATTGAACAGGCTGTCCCAAGTTGACATTTCCAGAGCCTCTCCAACAGACAGTGGTGAATCAAACTTCAACCATAGCCAACCCTTATGTGCTCATAACATGCAAAATGTTTGTCTTCTGTACATCTTATGAAGAAGTAGGTTGGGTGGACAACATACAAGGTAGAAAAAGCCCCCTTCTAATTGCCACCACTTGTTCTCATGGATCATCATCACAGTCCTATCGTTCTGAGGGTTTAAGTGTTGCAGGTGGGAGGAACATGGAGCTACAAATCTTCTACCAGAAGCTTCTGCTGCTGTTGCAAGAAGAGAGCATCAGGGAGGTAGTACAGTTTGAGATGGGGATATTGGAAATTTGCCACAGGCCAGGCTTGCAGGAGCCAGGAAAAAAACTGAGAAACTCTGGGCAGAGAGTTTAAGGAGCAATGGCTAATGGTCTTCTCTACCTTGTTATCCCTCATATCCTGTGCACATTTTTGCAAGGAGGATTTCCAATGCAGTCTTGTAGTAAACTTGAAGCTGTAAAAGCCATGGGAAACATATAATATTGCACTGATAAATAGCTATGTTGATGCAGACATAATGCATGAAAATAATTAATGCATTTAAATGAAGCATCACAATTCCATAGATGCTGTATAAAAATCTCTTCCATGGTATCAAACAGTTTTATTTTCAGGGAAGGCAGAAAACACATTTATGTAGCCTTGGGGAACAGTTTGCCTAATGGTGAGGTCACAAGGTTCATACAGCAGGTATCTAGGATTCACCTACCAGTAAATGACAGCTTGCTGAGAAGTCTGTCTTCATCTGCATGAAGTCAGGAAAAAAATTAAGTGGTGCAGTTTCTAAAACCTGTTCAGTTTGAAAACAGTCTTAGATGTTATAACAAGTAGTTATGTGAAAACAGAGCTTGACAATAGAATTCAAAAAATGTTGCCATCCTTTTTAGCATAGCTCATTTCTTTGGAAGGTCAGATAATGAAATCTAGCTCTCTTCAATTGCTGGATAACCTTGAAACCACATTTGTGATATGAAGGATGCATGCTAACGTTAGCTAATCTCTCTGATTACAATTCTACACAAGTTATTTTAGGCTTAAGGTATGATCCTTTTCCTTCTCCAAAAGACAGATTTAACGTTATTAAATTCTATAGGGAATAGGTGAATAACATAATATATGAATTATTTACTTATCTACATTAAAAATTTCCAGTACATAAAATAATGTGAAAATATGTATCTTCAATTCTGCACTTTGAGATACAGCATTAGATTAAGATCTTACTGTAGTTTTATTTTGGGTATGAAACTCCATTCATTCCAGGGGAGTTACTCCAGGCTCACCTCCAGAACGAAAACAGATGTAAGTTCAAACCATAATGAAGATATGGATTTATTGATAATATTTGTGATTTTAATGGTTGGGCTGCTTGGAACTGGTTTTTTGTGTGAATTTCTGTTAGAGGAATAACAAAAACTATTTGTAGGATTAGTATTTGTGAACAGGTCCCATCAATAAATGTAATTTCTCTGAAAGGTGTGCAGAAAACCATTGTCATTAAACTGGCATACAGAAAATTTTCCAATTCCAGTGAACAGAACAGAAAAAAAAAGCCAGAATTGCTCGGAAAGAAGTCACTTATGGCTCAGTTCATGGACTTCATTATAGCATCAAGATTCTTGCCCTGAAATGTCTGAAAGCAAAATGAGTACATTTACCAAAATTATTATATTCTTGGGAAAGGTGTAGGGTTAAAATAAAAATATTTAGACATGTGACAATAACCCTGCTTATATGCAAATACAAAAGTAAAGACTAGTTTGGGCTACCAAAGCTTCTAGATGACAAATAGAATTCATCACTTCGTGCCAATCCTGTAGAACAAGAATGGATGAAATGATTAAACAGGCCGGTACAATACAGGGCACAGTCTGATATGGTTATTAAATATGCAGACCTGATGCACGTGCTATAAAATAGTGCTAGGAATTGAAGAGATGTGCGAAATAACTAGCAAAGTACTTTAATTTCACAAAGAATATGGGTTTTTTGAGATATAAAATTTCCTCTTGTGAACTCACAGGTTTTATCATTTTGCAGGGATAATAATTTTTTTCTGTCTCTGTTGTTTACTGAATAAGGTTATAGCTTTCCTCTCCACAAAATTACTTTTTATAAAATGAAAATTTTACATCTTTTATGGCTTGACATTGCATTATTCACCTGTTAGTGAACCTTATCATAGCAATAATAAGAGAAGCAATGGAGGTCACAGACTGGTACTGAAAAAAACCCCTTGAATTGAAAGAGCTGCATCCTAGGAATCATTCTTCTCCTTCTTTAATATTTATATTGCAGTAGTGCTCAAAGACTTTGTTATTGTATGTGAGATACAAACACAGTTATACAAATTGACTCTTCTCAATGTGCTTGCAATCAAAGAATCAAAAAAATTAAACAAGCAGGGAGACTTAAAAAAATTATATTTTTAAAAAGATAATAGCTTGCAGAGCTTGTAAGAAGGCTGTTCTTCACTCTCAGTTCTGACTTCATATTTTAAGGGGTCTCTGCAGCAGATGGAGGAGACATCTTCAGCATCCTAAGCAAGGGTAAGTCTATAAGAAATCAGAGAATTAAGACTGATCTGGAAAGAATTGAGGCCCCATAGCACATAATCTGGTTTCCTCATCGTGATTATTATTCCAAGTTAACTGTCAATTTAATAGCCAATAAATCTAGTTGATCAACACATGAAATGCTTCCCACATGGAATCAGATTTTTTCAGATTAGACAACAAGCTGATAGGATCATGCCACACCATAAACCCAGAAAAAAAAAAATCCTGAGTGATTACCAAATAATTTACAGCCAGTTGTGCACAGCTGTCTGAGAGAAAAATGTCTGGGGAGAGGGGGAGGAAGCAAACCAAATATCTGCTGACATATAGATGTGAGAACTAAAGAGCAAAAGAAATTAGGTTAACCTTCAATTGACTGTGTGAGGTAAAATAAAATCTGTACAGCTGCATTCATTTTAATAAGTAGTGAAACTGGGAGAGGATGTTTTTAAGGTAAACTACTAGATTTTGTAAAGGGAGGACTAGATGGAGTGCGAAAGAGGCTTTTTTTCAGTGATGGTCTCAGTTTGGGGTCTGCAGGGAGTTTGCAAAAGGTGACTGTGAAAACCAAGCTCATAAATATTCTATAAAAATCCACGTGTTAATTTTCACTGGGGTTTCCACTTCTCTGAGTGAATTAGTAAGGGGTCCACAAATCAAAAAGTTGAAAACCACTGGACTGTAGGCTAACCTCTGTCCTTGAATAAGCACCCAATTCTCATCACAGGCCCTGGGAATAGCTCTGGTGGCTGAAGAATTGGCCCTATTCATCCAACAGTCATTAAGAAAGAAAAGTCGTCCTTGGATGAATACTGAGCAGGCGTAGGTATACGTCAGATAATGGACAGCCCCAGCATACACAGAGGCTGTAATTCACCCGTGGGGTCCTGGTGAGTGCACGTGCTTTAACTGCACAGCAGTTTGAATTCAGCCTTGTGTCTGCACTACAGCCATCTGGTGCTATTTAAAATATATACTTTTCAACTTTGACCTTTTAATCTTTCTGGTTTGAAAACATACACCAGTTCAAAGGTTACCTCTCTTAACCTTGAGCAATTCCCTTTCAGAAACAGCACTGAAGGGTTATTATTAGCATAATTTTTACTGGTGTTAATGAAGGGGTAATTTTCTATTGTGGTTTGTACACACATTTCGAAACAAAACAAAACACAATTGTTATACATTTCAAACCACATTTTCCGTAAGTGCTGTGATTTTTAGGTGCCTCCATTCTGGGAGGTGCAAAATGAACGGTTTTCTCAGGGGCCTAATTATCAGTTGGGCCGAGCACTTATAACCTCTCCACTGCCCCCAAAATACCAGAATTGGAGGTGCCCGAGAGTGGAATTAATGATTTAAAACTTTGGTCATACATGGCCAGGCAGATGCACACAAATCACTCTGTGAGTCTACGTTTTGTTCTGTCTGCGGTAACAGAAAAACATAAAGTCACCCCAAGCATGCTTTACACCCTCAGGACTGAGACATACAACATTTCAGTCCTCTTCCTTCCCACAGCCAGCAGTGAGAGTTTCCTCATCTTTCCCACAGGGAAAGGTGCCCAAGCACCTTTATCTGGCTAATATCGAGAGAGCCTGTAGGTAAGCATGGTGCAGTGATATCCTTTTTTTTTTTAATGTCGAAGAAGTAGCCTTGACAACCAATTCAATCTCTTCTTTTTAGCTGATTACTTGTATTGAATGTCACCCAGATAGTTTAATGCCACATGAAGCTTTGCTTCAGGCAGACTGAGCCATTCACCGTAGGGATCCCTCTCTCTAGACCTGTTCTGTGTGGAATTTGCACCCTTATTTTAAAATATTGCAAATTTGTAATATTAGTTGAAGGGAAGTTATTTCCTCAACCAACCTAAGAAAAGAGCAAACTTGATGGAGAAGTAACAGACTCTGCAGGTACCGTCTGAAAGAGCTTAGACTTAGCCCTCCTATGTTGTCCTTAGATTTAGACTTGAATTTCCACAACTGCATTACCTGTTACTGATTATCTTGACAGGGCTCCAGATCCTCTGGGACTGAGGGTGAAGTACGAGAAGCACACTTCTCATTAGTCCCCAATTTTGAGCTCAGAGTTTGAGTTTTTTTATCAAGTTAGATCAATTCTTGCTTCTACTCAACTTGATTCATGAACAAATTGTCATCTCAACATCAGCTTAAACATTATATTGAACAAGTTGGGGTGGGGGCTGAAGTTTTACCACTGCACATCAGATTTTAAGTATCATACAGAGAATATGAGAGGAACTGATTTTCTCCCTTACACTTAAAAAAAAAATAGGAACTCCTAAAAAGGATTTACACATATTGCTTCAGGCTGCTCACCACTCGCCTACAGGTGGGTGGTGTTTGTTTAATAGCTGAAATACTTTTTGACTTGACTTTCTGTTTTTCTTGTTTCCCAGGTGACTGGTTCTGGTGTTTTTAGAACTGTCTACTGCATCCTGAACATTTTCCATGCATCAGTGACTGGGAATATTTTAAGCTGGCGTCAAAGATAGAGTCTGCGGGGAAGCCTGCACACAAATAATATTTCTTCATTGTTCTTGCTCAGCAGTGTTCATATTTTTTGCAAGCTGTTTCACTCATTGCAGCAGAAGACTAAACTGAAATAATCAATCAGATCATTTTTTCCCTAAGCAATTCATATTCTCATTTTCAGAGCCAGTGTACCATTGGATGACAGAAAGAGAAAGTGCTCAACTCCATTAGTACCAGCCATCCAGTAGAGCCCAACTTGGCAGGCATGCGACAACAGCCATGTAAGGAAGCATAGGAGAGGCCACACAGGAAGATTATATAAATGAGAACCACAGTCGTAAATGAGTAATGAAATACAATGAAATGGGCTAGAGGATACTGGCTGTCTTTTGGCATAAGGAAACAATCTAATTTCTGTAAGCTTTTTTTCAGGAAAAATGCCTTGACATCAGCATATATAGACCACAGTCTGCAAGAGTGGCACAAAAAATAATGCCAAACATTGAAGTAGTCTCCTAAGCAGACACACTTATGAAACAAGGGTCCCCTTTGAAAGTGCAGTGACTGACAGGTCCCACTGGAATCAAACCTTAATCACCTTATTTTATCATATTTAGCTGTGAAGTAGGAGGGGAAGTAGTGTGTTGTACACAGTGTTTGAACTTACAGACTTGGTAAGGGTCATTCAAATTGTGAAGGGTGTCTTCACAGGCCAGAAGAGAAACAAGCAGAGTGTGATAATCTGTCTCTGAAGGCACACTGGAAGCTGCATTTGCCAGGAATTTGTGAGGGACCTAGACCTGTATTCATCCCATCAAACTGGAGCTGGAGGCGTCACAACTGTGGAAACTACCCCAGCTACTCACGCATGCTCTTCTGTGCAGTATCTGCCAGCACTTCCAGGCACAGTCCCAGGCTACAAAGAGCTGTGCAAAGCAAGGAACAAAATGATAATTTTTGTCAGTGACTTTCTCCCTTTGCATTTGGTGTGAGTAAGAAATGGTAGAAAAGGAAAGGGGAAAGCAAAGTCAAGTAATAGGAAGACACTGAGAGTACAAGTACTCTTAATCTTATCTATATAGAAGCTAGAAGGAAGACCGTCATCTAGAAGAGGTGCAAAAGTGGGAATTTACTCATGAAGAAAAGGTAAGGAAAGAGGCTAGAAGTCCAGAGGGAACATGATGTTTAGTGAAAAATACTCTAAGTAGTTCCCTTGGGAAACAGTTAATTGCTGCATTCAGAAGACTTTGGCTGTCTCTAGGTGCTTTCATAGCTGCTACCTCTTGGACCACAAATGCGTAAATTCCACGTGTAGGAAATCTGAGGTGTCAAAACCACGAAATTCACATAGCAACAAGGTCTTGAACAGGAAAAGAGTGTAAGTCCCCACAAAAAGCGCATTGTGGATGTTTTTATGGAGAAGGAAAGAGAATGCAACTTTCAGGCCTTCAAGAAAAGGCCAGGGAATCTGAGCAATGTTACACCTGGATCCTGGAGAGAGACCCAAGCTGAAGCCAACAGAAGTGACGAAAATGCTCTCCATCCCAGTAAGTGTGCATACAATTCTAACTTAAGGTTCATAATTTTTGAAAATAGCTGCTTCTCTGACGAAAGGAAGGTTCTGTGTTGACTGTCCTGTATGTTGGCTATACATTTTTTATGAAAGAGGCCCTACTGCCTGTATTTGTGCACTTTGGAAACAAGATACTTCTGCTTGTCCTCACATTTGAATTCTGAGCTGGAAATCCTGTTTACAAAGTTACCACTTGCCTGGGTAAAGAGTTTCTTTGCTAGCTCTTTACTCCTGGGACACACAGAGCTCTGAGGAAAAAGAATAATTTGCAACACATAATTTATTTGGCAAAGTTAGCCTTTTGCTCTTTTTTCCATGAGCGCATCAGCAGCATGGTTTCTTGAATGGACTCATTATTCAAATATATTCTCTGAATAAACAGCTGAACACTCTGTACTGTCAGATTTTGCCATGACATGTTGACTGGTGATGCATCTCTCTGTAGGCTTGGCTGATCACTCTGAGGTTGAGAACATTTACGTGGAGAAAATATCCTGCTGTGTTTTGTAATTTGCCTCCGAGCCCCTCTCCCCCCATTCTGAAAGGATGATCTGTGTGATTATAAAATCTAAACTTAGATGCAGGTGGTGGGAGGGGGCATCAAAGAAGAGCCTACTATTCTGCAGTTCTGTAGTGTCTGATAGGACAAGCAATCTCATATCAAGGATGCCTTTCTCTATTTCATTATTCAGAAGGAATTTCTGGAGAGAGCTGAAGAGTGAGGAAAAGCGACTGAGTTTTGTCTCAGTGCCTGACTGACTTGCTCTGGTGGTGGTGGTGTTTTCTACCTAGACAAGACTTCCTTGTCTGTCTGCATCTCAAGTCAAGCTACTGTGGCACCAATCCAGGGCAGGGAAAATCTGCTGAGAATCTCTTTGAGCAGCCCAGGCAGAGCTGGGAGGGCCGGGGTGCGTGGGAGGAACTGGCAGAGTGTGAGGGAATGAGGTATCTCCATCTGCACAAGGCACAGAAAGCAGTTGGTGGGAGAGAAGAACCAAGTCAAGGCCAGTTCTTTGTTACAGAAAATGGTGGAAAAATGCACGTATTTCCCTATCTAGCACCTACGCAGTGCAAGCACGGGAGACTGCAATGAGACTGTTGTGGTGGAAACACGCTGGCAGCCTCAGTGTCTATTGTATCTCTGCTCAGTCACTTTGACTTAAACGTTAGACAAAGCAAAAACATCAAATACATGTGGGACATTCCGCAGTTGGAAGATGTCACCTTTCTGAGCATATGAAGCAAAATCAATAGTAGGGTGGATGCTTGAACACAAGCTGATTTAAGATGGCAGTTCTTCAACTTCGCTGTTCTGAAAGCAAATACACATTCTGCATCACAAACTGAATTTGGAAAAATTACAGATAGCTTATTAGTGCACAGAAACTATAGGGTTTTTTTTCCTTTTATGAGCTTTATAATAACCCATCACTTCCCTTGCTAGCTAATGTAGTTATAATCAAAGGCAGGTCTTAACTCTGGTGAAAGTGAAAGATGTTACCAGAACTCAAATTGAACTTGGCATATCAATTGTTATAACCTCAAATCATCAAATGATGGTTATCAGTGTTCACACTGGGTCTGGATCTGAAAAGGACAAAGTAGTCACAACTTAGAGGGGCTTCCCACAGGGTAGTTGCAAGGTCCCATCACAACAGGAAGCCTTGGAAGGAAAGGAAGGGTTGGTTATACCAGTGCCTGTTTCCATTCTTCAAGTGAAACTCCTGCGTAATATAAACAGCTCTCTGTATCAACCACAAGGATTGCAGAGGGTGCAGATTTAAAAAAAACTCCTCCCGAGACATCTTGATTGCAGATGCTATTAAATGATTCTCTGGTGCTGGAAATACTCATCCTGGCTGCATGTTGATCACAGAATACATTCTGTTCTCATGGTTTTCCAACTCAAAGAATGGAAGAAATGCCTCAGAATGTAACAAGGGAGAAAAATACTTCTGTATGTGGTGATAGTTCTCCCTATCTTTTGGTCTGAGTGTCAGGTTCCTGCCTGAGGGGGCCTGTATGAGGGATGGTGAAAGTAATTATCCTGTCAGCTTAAATATTATTTTCTTCTACGTGTCTGTTTCTCATGATGTCAGTTGATTAACCTGTCAGTCATCTTCGCATGGCATGCGGCCACATGATGTCATGTGCTGAGGTACATGGTTTATTGTGCTAGTCTAACAGAAAATTGAAAAATACTCCAATTTAAGCCTTATTTCTTCATCTACATTTTCTGTTTTTCTTTTGCTTCATTCTTACATGTTCCTTCTTTTCTTTACTCCTTCCCATCTTACACAACTTCTTTTTTTTTCTTCCCTGACTCAGTTTTTCCTTTAATTTGATATCTTCATTCACCTCATTTTTCTTTTTCTCTCTCACACCACAGTTCTGCTCCACCCTTCTTGCAGCCCTCCAACCTATCTCCTCATTGTTTTCACATCAGGGCAGACCACAGAGACCTTTTTGCCTTTGCCTCCTTTACTACATGGTGCTTGTCTTAGTCCTCCTATGCTGGATGTGAGCCATTCTGACAAAAGGGATAAAAAGAAATTGCAAACCACTCATCTTCACCTTAACTGCCCTGGTTACCTCAGAAAAACTGTAGGCAATCTAGACAGTGCCATAGGTTATGTGTAAACCCACCCTGTACTAGTGAGTCTCACTCCTTTCTCAGTGGTGCCAGGATTTTGTCTTAAAGGCTTTCACTTGAATATTCCCAAATGTCAATAAAGTCCACTTTATTTGTTACCTCATTCTTCTCCCTAGTTTGGTATTAGAGCATTGAGTCTCAAACAGGCATGACCATTTTATTTGGGGAAGAACATCTTAACTAGAGCCCAGCTGGATGGGAGGAGAATTAAAGATGAAGGCTTGGCATGAGAAAGGCTGAAAGTCACTAGGACAGCCATCATATTCCTCTAACTGAATCCAAAATATGTATCACATGTATTTTGTTATCTTGGGATATAGGGAGTGTAAAAATAACAAAATAAATTATTTCACCTGTGTCTGCCTTGAGACACATGACAAACACAGGTTGGCCACTTGAGAGTCTTGACATAAGGTGTTCCTATGTCAGAAATTAAAAAATCAGGTGCAGCACACATTTACATTACCAAACTAGGGATGGGATTTTGGGAATGCATTTCTCACACAGACTAAATTTGTTCCTCAAATTTCACATGGGCAACGTGCTTTCCCATCCAGGTGGAGGACAGTTCTGTATGAATTCTGCTCTCAGTGACCAGGAGTGGAGATATAAAAAGAACTATTCAGTGTTCCTAGTTACAGAGATAAGTGAAAGAGTCATTAGCAATAACTCTGAAGTAATAACAGCAGTCAAGTACTGGGCACGATTTGAATCTCTTGATAGTGCTACCTGGATGCCAGAATATTTATCAAGCTATTAGGAGAGGCTGTGCTGAGCTGATAAGATGACTCAACTGATGAAGTCCACCTGAAGACTCTGATGGTGCTGGGACAGATTTGCAGCCAACAATGGTGGATAACAGGGAGTGCTGCCCTTAAGAGTGGCATGTACCATTTGTCAGCAAAATTACACAATCTCCTGCCTGGGGCAAGCTTGTGGAATCTTTAATAAAACAGAGTTAAGAAACATCCCTATGTATATGTTCCTAATGGCTGGGGAGCCAGGAACAGCCTCCCCTGCTGAAAAATAGTTTCACTGAGTTGGCGGCAGAAGGGAGAGAGCTGGGAGAGAGGTAGGGAGAAAATCAGTTCCAAGAGTGATTAATTCAGGGCCTCATTTTAAACTGTCCCTACATCTAACTCTGCCAGCTTGTGATGGTTCTGTCCTTGGAAGATGAAATTGCCCAATTTATATCACTTAATGTCTCTTAGTGTCATCAAATCAAAAGAACGCTCCATCATTTTTACTTGAACTAGATTTGGAACAGATTTTTTGCTATAATCATCTGTAAGCAACATGAATGAAGAAGAATTTCCCTCTGCTTTTCTGACGTTTAATCAGTACATGTGCTGTATCATGGATAAGATCAGGTGATAGCACTTGAATTTGAGAACTGTTTTTCTTTGAGTGACTTTTGTTAGTCAAGGCTTTAGTAATTGTAGAAAGGTTTTGTTAACTGCTTTGCCTCGATCACTTATCATCCCACTGGGTAAAGCAATGAAGTTAACAGTAGCATTTGTTTTCCCTTCTTGTTTTGTTGTGGAACCTCCTTTTGCTGATGATTGGAGCCTTCTGGAACATGGAAACTGTGGTGTGGCCATAAGGTCATGCAGGTTCAAAATATATTTTCTGTATTTCTCTGTCTCTCTGTCTGCAGGCATATAGACAGAGAGCTCAATATAAACAGACAAGTTTTCCCTGAAGAAGTTCTAAAGATTATAACCATAAATGATTTATAAATTAAAAGCTTTGTGCCATTTACTTCCAATAAACAGAAAACAGTAGAAAGAGAGGAGGAATGGAGAACCAACTTGTTTTGCTGTTCATAATGAATTAACTGTACAAATCCTTAACAATGAATAAACACCACTGACAGACAAAAGTAAATACATCTTATTTTTTCCTGGCTTTAAAAAAAAAGAATATCAATAGCAAAATTGTGTTTTCAAATGTGTTTTGAATTTGACAGTGTCTCTTTGACATTTATAAAGTACAGTGATGAGTATGTAATTAAACTTCTTTGCTTATTTTTCAATATTGCATTCTCAGTTCTCCAAATTTCCTTTGAGCTAGAGAATGACTGAACAAAGGAGGAAGGCTTGCCAGTGAGTGGCCCATTCCCATGCACACCATGCTGTGCACCAGCAATGTGCTCGCCTTTGAACCCAACGCTGAGCCAGCCCATGTACATGCACCGAGGAGCATCTCTTCTCAATGTACTTGGGGTTTTGTTTCAATCACCACAAAAGGGGTAAGTGAGGAAGAGAATGTTTTTCTAAATTTATTTGTGTTTCCTTCCGTCTAAATATGAAGTATCAGACATTTCATGGCCAAGAGAGACATTTTCTTGGGAGCTCACATATCTGGTGTGTGACTGCAGATAAAATACTGAACAGCATGTATAACTCTGGAACATTAGCACTGAATCCACAGGTAATTAATTTTGCTGTAGGCTGTTCTTCAGTTGTTTCACTCCTTACTCTCAGAGTGTGCTTTTCAGTAGTAAGCATCCTGTTCAGAATTACAGCACCAACACTGCAGCCTGGGAGGGCTAGCTCTGTCGCTAACACAAGCCCCTGAGCCAACAAACTTTCTGTCACAAGCACACAAAAAAGGCACTGCACCAAAGCTGTCTAGGCTCTTTCACTGTTTCCATATGAAAATCCTCATTTGGTGGGGACCATAGGTAGGGATACATGTTTATCTGAAATTACTCATAAAATGCAACTTACTGTCATAAAACTGAACACCACATTAAACAGCCATTGGTCAAAGTACATAGACAGGCTGCAGGTCAGGGACAGGAATTTGGGTGTCCCCCTTACTGTCTGCTTGGCTCCAGATTGTTGTTCACTCATATCCTCTGACTGCCTGTGGGATTGTCCTTTCACTGGAGATGGGACATGTTGGTTTGAATCCTTTCTGATGAAAGAGCAAAGTACACCTGTGTCTTCTCCATCTCTGAGAGGGGCTGGTGGCAGCAAAGCTGTGGGCAGGAGCTGTTGCTTGGGCTCTTTTTTAAAGAGGGCTACTGCCCCCATGCTACTACCCCCTGAGCACAGAGTGTGCTTTTCATTAGTAAGCATCCTGTTCAGGATTACAGCACCAGCACTCCAGCCTGGGAGGGTTGGAGCAGGCTAGGGACTGATGCCTCTCAGTTTCCCATGGCAGACTGAGCTATTGCGCAGGTGTCATACTGCATGGCGGTAGCAGGGGAATGCCATTCACAGCATGTCCACACACCGCTTGAACAACTGGATTTTTGTTGATATGTAAGCCATCCCAGTCTTTTTGTGAATTAATTCTTCCTAGGTGAGTTGCTAAAGTCATATGGAAAATCATTGTCAGGTGCTGGGATTGAACATGAGTCTCCAGAGGCCCAGTCCAGGAGCTTCTGGATACCCTTTTCTGAAGGTGCCAGAGGTTGGATACCTAAAATGGATGCATTCAAAATTATTTAGATGTTCAGATACTGAAAGATAAGTAACTATTTCAAACAGAAGGCTAATCCATGACTGGATGCTGAATGACTGCTGCAGGCAATGGCAGACAAGCTTGCCACGGGCAGTTGCTTTAGGAAAAACAGCAGAAGGTTCCCCTGAGGGACTTGTAGGATCTCCTGGAGAGGGTAGGGTTATGGCTAGAGAGCAGCCAAGTGTGGCAAAGCCTGATCAACAGCGGATAGAAGCCACTTGTGGACAGAAGTATGAGATCTCTGCGTCACGTGAATGTCACTTCAGTCCTCTCTCAGGAGGAAAGTGGAACATGGGTCCTGTATCCGTTCTCTGTGTACGCAGTTGCTTTACCCTCAGTAAATATTGTTCTAACAGAGCCAGCTGTCAGATTTGCATCTGTTGAACAGACACAAAACACTGATCTCAGTGGGAGGCAGGTACCTACTCTGCATAAGCACTTTTGCAAATCCCAAAAGGCATTTCTCCATCTTCAGGCACTTCAATATCTTTGAAAATCTTGCCCATTGTGCCTACCTTTACCTCTTTACAAAAGAGAGAGAAACTTGCCTCCCTAGGAAGTGAAGCAGAGTTAAATTTATTCATATTTGCTTTAAGCTTTGGAACCATAGAGAAGACGTATGGCACAAAGAGGTATTTCTTGTTCAGCATATTATACAATGAAACACCTGTGTGTTCAGTTATTGTCCATGCTGTCATTGGCCTAATTTTGAAAGATACATCCATGAATCAGAGGAAGACAAGGTGCCACGTTAATGAATGATAGCTATAGAAAGATCACAGTATATAAGCAACACTGTTTTGTGATGGCCCAGCAGTTCTTTTCTGAGGGACACAAGCAATAGGATCTGCTTCAGGTATCCTCCTGTGCTTAAATGTCTTGCAGAAAAGAGGTAGAAAACTATTACAGGTGCTCATTATGGTCATCGTTGTGCAAGATGTTTGGTGAGACAAAGACAGAAAAGATGGCTATATATCCAGATCTTCAATTTTGGTATCTAAAAGAGCTCTCGGTTTTCCAATAAGAGTTCTGTGCTCTGTGTGCTGAGATCCTTTTGCAGTGAACAATATGGCAGCTTCACTGGGGCTGCCTGGTTGCAGAGGTCTTCTGGCCCTTGCATCAGTGTTTGCTCCTCTACATCTTGCCTTGACTGTGAACTTCCTGGTGTTTCAGAATCTGTCCCTGCACTCTTGATAATCTGAACAAAAGCTGAGTTGCAGTTGTGCCCTGTAAAGTCCTTTTGCCCTAGTTTCTCCATGGACTGTCTAGGGTGGAAGTTAGCATCTAACTTGCTTGCCCTACCCTCAGACACATGAGTTCACTACTGCTGAACTCACCTTAGGGTTTTTATAGACCCTTTTGCTGGGGCAGCAGCTATCCTTCTAGTGGAGCTATCCTGGCCTCCCTGGGATGCCCCACCCTCAGCTTGATGCTCCGGCTCATCCAAGATTTCTGGGTAATGACCTGTCCTCTGTATCTGGGAAGAGTCCCCCTCTCCCAGGGAAAATTCAGAGGATAAAGACTCCTGCTTTCTGCTTCCTTTTGTTTGCTTGTCTGCACAGACAATACCATGCTGTATGAGTGTGATGGGTTTTCTTAATTATCATCTACTTTGGCCATTTAGGGTTTGAGGTTATTTTGGTTATTTAGCTGGGGAGGTTCTTGACCTTTCTCAGTGGCAAATGCTGTAGAGAGCCATACCAGTACTTTACCCTTTTCTTAAGCAGCAGGATAACATGTCTTAGCTTTCAATAGCTGAGAGTTTTGATAGCCGAGAGGCAACTGGGAGACAATTAGATTACATGATTTGAAGCCAGGGTTCTTTGTTTTAGTGCCTGGCCAGCCCAGGCATTCTGGTGCTCTGCTTGTAACTTTTCCATTTACTGCTATGAAGACAGAAATATGATCAAAGAAACTAAAAAAGGAGTATCTGCAGAAAAGTTGTTTCAGCATTACTGAAACATTCTAAGTTATCAGCACCAAAGGCTGCAAGTTCTCTTAGTGTGTTAAAGCCTTTTAATAATTTGAGATCACACTATAATCCCCTTGTCCAGAATCCTTATAATTTATACATGGTTATAAAGTTAGAGTCTCAATCTCTCTCTTTTTTTTTTTTTTTTTTTTTTTTACTATTATGCCACAGTCAAGGATAATAATTTTAAATGCTGAAATGTGTTAAAAGCATTAATTGCACTAGTTTAACTATTTTATTTTGAGTTAAAGTCACTCAAAACTTTAATATGACAGATAAGATATAGAGCAATAATTCTAGCTATGACTCAGAACAGGAATCAAATCCTGACTTCGATCTGAGTAATAATGCTTCTCTCCCTGACTGACAAGGTTGCTTTCAGGCTGTACTGAACCTTAACACCAGGAGCACTCAAGGAGCTGCTGGGACCCAGCACAGGGGAGGCAGCTGGCAACTAGCGGGTGCTGGAGCTTGCCCCAGGCTCAGCCCTGCATCCCAGCTGCGTGGCTGGGAGAGGAGAGGATGTCCCATGTCACCATCAGCACCCTGGAGCAGATAGGAGCTTCCTGCCCCAATGCTCTTAATCTCTTTCAAAGCAGTCACAGAAATTCACTTAGACCATTTCTGGCATTAAAAAAAAATGCCTTTCATCTCAGTGTAAATAGATGTGTAAAGCTGAAGCATTTTATGCATTTGGTAGAGTGGTTAAACAACCGAAGTGACAGAAGTGAAACAGAAGAAACCCCTAGGGAGAAATGAGGCTGCTGGAATAAATGTGTGAGGAACATCTGAAAAAGTACTAGTCACCTATGTTTAGTCACCTGAATATTGCCTAATGCTACACTGTGCTTGCAGCTATTCCAGCTTGTAACAGAAAGAGGGGAACTCTGCTCAGTTCTCCAAGCTTATTTCAGTAGGTCACTTCCACCTATTTTACAAAACCACAATGAGCTGGTGGTCTTGCAGTTTGCACAGATTTTCCTAATTTTTTTATGTTTTGATTGGGAAGAAATCAGACTTTAACATTTTGTGCCGAAAGTTAATCTAGCATTATTGGGTTTCAGTCAACTTCCATTTGAAAGAACCTGACTTCTTAGCCTCATAGGCCACCATCCTCACTGTGCCAAATATTTTGAAGGAGTGTTGGTCTTGGCAGTGTGTTTGGAAAGTTACAGGAATCCAGTTAAGTAGCATCATGGAATAATTTTTTTAGAGTTGTGTGATTTTCACAAAAGATATGCTACCTAAAACTCTCTTTTCACCATGAATTCCTCTGGTGATGGACTTCATCAATCTGGTTTCAAAATCTGAAGGTTTTATGGGTCTGATCAAAACCTGCCAGTGTAAGTACTATGACTTTCTTGAAAAGCAACCTCACTGCACAACACCCCCCGCCCCTTACACTAGTAGTATCCACTCCTGAAGCTTTTCCTTGTTGCTTGTGTCTGATGCATACCTGACAAACTGAGCACCTTGCCAGGGCTTTCCAGCATGAGCCACCCAACTTCTGTCTGTTTGCAGCTCCATCAATCCAGTCTTTCTGCTGTGTCCCTGCATCTCAAACCTCCCTGGCTCTGAGTCCAAGACAACTCCCCTTTTTGACCACTCTGCTGCTTTTCTGCCCATGCCTCTTCATGCCCAACTTAGGCAAACATTTCTGCCACTTGTCTAGGTTCAGCCCTCCTTAGTGCAAACCATCCTGTTCAGGTTATTTTATAGCCTCTCACCCCAAGGAGATCATCTGCTTTTCCAGGAAACTTCTACCAAACTAGTTCTGTTGCTTCTTCAGTCTTCCCATCTCCCCTCTGTAGTCATTACACCAGGTGCCACTTACAGCACCCATTCAGCTGTCTCAGATTAGAAAAAATGACAACAGGGTGCCCCTGTTTGATTTAAACTTTAAATGTCTTGCACACTTTTGGACAAGATTTTAATGTGACAGTAACCTGTAAGGCCCAGCTATGGGTCATCTTCTCTATCCCTTGGATATAAGCTGCTTAGGGTGACTGGCAAGCCTGTCTCACATATTTACAAATCATGCAAGGAATTCATTGCCAGAAGATATCATCAGAGGCAAAAGCACATAAAATATGCTAGGGGCTATACTGTGAGGATCTTGGATTCTCAGAGTCCAACTGGATTTTCCTCAGAAGGCTTTGATTTCTCAAAAAGTAGTGGACATCTAATTTCTGAAATTCAGAATTATTAGCCACTTGGGGAAATCAAGACCTAAAAACTAGAGGTACATTAACGTATATTCATGATATGTATACATCCAGAATATATATTAATTTTGAATGAAGGCATATAAATCCTCAAGTTTCAGTCCATTAAGTCAGAAATTGCCAGAGGTCATGAATAAATTTTGTCAATGAACAGGTTTAAATTTCAGTGACTGCTTAAGAAAAAAATGTACTTTTGCCTTGTTTTAATTGCCACAGGCTACAGTTTCAGAGGAAAGAATGACTGGCTAAGCAGTAAGTAAAAAAATGATACCATTAACACATGATATATTGTGCTATTTTCTGTGCCATGGATTCTCTTCCATATTGCTCCATCTTACCCAGATCTCACAACAAACTCCAATCTGTCTGTCTGCAGCCTGGCTGTTATTCCTCCTAAGATCAATGCCTCCTGGTTGGCTGTAGATATTTAATTGTCCCCAGACGTGTAATGTACAGACTGGAGCCTTACTGTACATATAACACTGAGGATAAAGGGCCTGTAACCAAACCTTTCTCTGAGCAAAAGTCACTTAACACATTTTTGCATTACAAAATATCCCACAGTGAGATCTCACTGGAACCAGGTGTTCATAGCAGAAAGCATATGGCAAGAGGATGTAGATCCATTTTTCTTAAACCCTCTTGAAAAGTCGTTGTATCATAGCTGAAATTCTGCTGGAATTCATGCTTATAATCCCAAAAGCATTTTCCCAGGGAAAAAAAAAAAAAAAAAAAAAAAGTATGTCTCTGTTTTCATTGCTTGTGAATCATTTCCATATCCACTGATTTCCAATGGTTTGCAAAGAAAGCAGCTGAGAAGAGGATTTGACCCACAGCATACAAGGTGTGCATGAAGCTTGAATGAATGGAACATGTGTGGAGAATTACTGAATGATTGCTTGTCCTGGAGAAACAGAGACAATGGCCAAATAAAAGTCAGTCTTTGTGTGTTCCATAAATATTTAATCTCGACCTGAAGAGACAGAAATTTCCAAACAATATGTATGCTGTTTATCATATTGTGTCATCTCATATTATACATTGTCTGTTGGTGCATGACAGCTGTTTAATCTGTTTATGTAGTTGGGCTTAACCAGGTGAGTTTGTTCTTATTGCATGGATTAGGGTGCCTGACAACAGACCTCTTTTTAAATTGAAAGTCTCTGCCAATACAGACAAGAGCAGGGCCCTGAAAAACACTATAATCCAACACCCCGGGCTAATGAAGGCTGAACCAGTACTTTAGTGCTTCATTTAAACCCCTCAAACCCACACATAATTCATTTGCCAAAGGGGTTAAACGCTGTGCCCTGCTGGTGCAAACTACACACAGCAAAAGCCTAGTTTGCATGGTCAGATGTATGTCCTGCATGCCAACAAGGCAGAGATCCAGCTCTTGGAGGAGCATTTTGAAGCATGTGGCAGGCTCGTGTCCAGTGCCCAGGACAGGGAGCGGTGCCTGCTTCCTCTCCCGCTTGCTCTCTCACCTCACGGATGAGTCCAAGAAGTGTGAGGCTGAGGGGTCGCTTCCTTGGTGGCCCCATCTCTAGTGGCTACTGCAGGTCTGGCACTGCTGTTAGTGCGGCCCTGAAGCACGGCAGAGGGAGTGAGTTTAGGAGTTTATGAGTGTCTGAGGAAGTATATGAAGAGTCACACTTCAAATCTTTCTGTATGAGATGATCATAATTTGCCATCCTTAGGCAGAAGCCAAGCTACTCTATATAGAAGTTTTACTATTTCTTGACTATATCTGGTCTTGCAATAATAGGAAAAATCTCACTCATTCTTTGTTCACTTCGCTCTTCACTTGGGATCTTTCAGGCAATTGCATTTTTTAAAAGTAATTGAGGGTTGGAAATGCTTTTAACAGCATTTACAATATGTAGGAAAATGTAAACTGGACAGGACTTCCATGGCTTGACATTCAATAGAGTCCAAATATATGAATCATGCTACAAAACAAATATGATATGGCAGTCTGTGCTCAGGAAAATAAAATATTGATTTGGTTTGTAGGCTTTAAACAACCAGATTGTATTTTTAGTTCCTCTCTGTCTCTTCTATTTAAAGAGACATCTGTTGTCTTACCGAATTTCCATGTTCATAAAGAAATAGCACGTGCCACATGTAGACACAATAACAGGAAACTTTGAAATACATGAAGAGATGGTCTAGTATGACAGCAAAAAACACATGAAATCATGAGGGCAATTAGGAATGGTCTTTACAATTTTTGAACTGAGAAATATGTTTCTGATAGCTATTACATGGATTTATATTTGATTTTTAACAAATTAGTAAAGCATCAATTTCAAATACTCAAAGCAGTCGCATTTTGTTTGCAAGACAGAACCTTTTTTTATTCCATGTTTTTTAAATGTCATAAACCCTTGAAAGAGATCATACAATATTGATATATAATCCTTTATGCAATTGGACTTTCTCTGTGATGATCTGAAAGCACCTCTCCACTGATGACTGAATTCTCACTATACCCTTTTTAGAGCCATTTTTTTCTGTTTTAGCAATGAGTGACTCAAATACAGGTTGCACCTACACTGAGAATGCTTTACTGTTATAGGATTTCCTGTAAATTTCGGGAATGAAGTACACTTAGCCTTTTGGATTGCTTTGTACTGGTGTAATAAAATCATTTTACCCTTCAAATCATAGAATCATAGAATGGCCTGGGTTGAAAAGGACCTTAGAGATCATCGAGTTTCAGCCCCCCTGCTGTGGGCAGGGTTGCCAACCACTAGCCCAGGTTGCTCAAAGCCTCATCCAGCCTGGCCTTGAACACCTCCAGGGATGGGGCATCCACAACTTCCCTGGGCAACCTGTTCCAGGGCCTCACCACCCTCACAGTGAAAAATTTCCACCTAATACCCAACCTAAATCTCCCCTTAGTTTAATTAAACAAGCTGTACTAGTAAAAGCACAATTTTCCTACTGTGACTGCAAACTTAAATTCTTCTGGACAGGTCTTCTTTATCTAAATTAAAAACCTGACAGAGCAGATTTTTAGGTTTTTCTACCTTTGGCCTTCACAGGTGGATGCCTTGCAGCCCTGGGGAGCAGCTGAGTGCATCAGCAGCTCCAGCAGTGCTGCTGCAGGGTCAGACACTCAGGAGACATCAGCGTGACGGGAGGTCTCGGGTCAGACCGCACTGGATGTGCTGTGGGACTGGTGCTGCTGCTGCGGAACCGCGCACAAGTGCCAGCACTTTGGGGTTGTCTAAACTATTGGTACAAATCAACAGCAAAGCCAGTAGCAGAAGTTCATTGCTTTAAAAGCCAGGCCATGCAACAAAAAGCAGTTCCCACTGAGTTCCCTTAGCAATAATTAATGTAGCCTCTTTTCACTGGGGCAGCTGTGTCGCTGTGTGTTCTGGGATAGCAGCGTGTTTCTGTGTACCATGTGGTATGTACATTGGGTTTGAAGCTTACATATATATATACAAATGTATCAAATGTAGGCCATGTTCCCATAGTTGCTGATACTTCCCATAGTGTTAGATAGATATAATTCATGAACAAGACAGTAATTTCCATATGGCCTGCTTAGTAGTATCTGTCTTGAAAGGTACTGGGTAACTCTAGAAATTCAAAGCAAATACAGAAAAATTCTCACAATTTTTAGACAGAAGGAGAGGAGCTTCCAGAAAATCCAGATGTACGGTGACATTAGTCTTCAGCAATATAAAAATAAAATAAATGAATTCTGAGGCAATTCTTCTAAACTACATCTTATTTTCCCCTCCTTTTCTTTTTTTTTTTTTTTTTTTTTTTTTCCCCCCATGGCATTGGCACTGGTGGAAATGCATCTGTTGGTTTTTTAACCTTAGTTTCTGTAGCAATTCTTTTAGTAATCAGACATATTAATTAGAGTCAGAAAATTCTTTAACCCTACAAGTTTATAATTCTGTGAGGTTGAAGGGAGTCAAACAGAAAGTGGACCCTTAAATGGAAAACAATTACCTCTAATATGAAAAACTGAGCCTCTTCCTTACCTAGTGCTACTTAAAGACCAGAAATAAATCCCATAAAAAGTAGTATAATCTCTACAGTCTTCAAGATGGGGAGCCAAATGTTATGCACCCTGTTTGGCTGAGCTCATACTGGATTAAGTCACTGTAACCACAGGAAAAAAAAAACACTATGAGGAATGGGTTTATCATGTTGTTTTCACATTTGCCAGTTTTATTTAGAAGTATGTAAAATTAATAAGACCTTTCAGGCCAGTTTGCATGTGAACCATTATCTGTTATGTTTTATGTCCTTTCTCCCACCTACAAACTCACAACAGATCAGGAATCCCTGTCCTCCTGAAATGTGGTCTTGGGTGCTTTACAAGGCAGGTCAAGGGAATGCTCCTGCCAAAAGGATTTCACCAGCCGAGGAGCACATACCTTTGGCTGGGATTCTCTAGCCCCATAACCTCCTGTCTGAGGACTGTGTTGCACAAGACAAAAATCCTGTTTTGCCAAAAAGAAGGAAGGAATGAGCTCCTAAATCAAGCACTGGTACATTCCTCTGAACCTTTAAACCAACTTTCCAAAATGTAAGTTCAAAAGAGATCATTCTCAAGGTGGATTTACAATTACCAATACACTCCTCACTGACTTGGAATAACTTTTGTAAGAGGGAAGAAGTATTTTTTGTGGTTATGGCCCAGAAGCAGTATTACTGAGGTGTTTTCTGGGACAGCAATGACCTCATGGCATGGACAGGAGAAGGTCTTGGGAAAATGCTTTAAAACGCAGATGCATAAAGTTATTTGCCCATATTTTGGGGAGCAAGTTTGAATACAGGACCTTAAATCTCTTTATACAGCATTTTGCTCAGCTACACAGAGGTCTGCTGGGAAGCTTAATTAATGCCTTTTTGGTCCTTCAAGAATGATACTACAGAAACGTAGGATTTTATCACCTCTAATTCTCTTTGTCCCTGAAGAATAATCAGCACACAGGTTCAAGTGATAATGGCTGAGCACATCTTTTGCCAGATATGTGCTGTGCTGTTAGGGTAATCTCTGTGTAAAATACGGAGTGCATCATGCAAACATACATAGGGAATATTCTCAAAGATATGGCCCCATTTGGCCCCATGGCCCCATCTAACAAAGGGGAAGAATAATAGATGTCTTCCTCCCTTATCTCCAACAGGAGCTGCCTGGAGAGCAGTTGTGCTGGAACCTCCAAGAGAAGAGGGTGTATTTTGTTTCCTCCCTATCCTTTGTCTCCCCTGTATCCGCACCCAGTGTCCATACCTTTACTTCTCTCATCTCCAAGTCCAGTAAAAAAACCATCTCCATGTGAGTCAAAGGTATAATTTGTATTTTTGTAGCACCATGGTGTACAACCTTGCACAAGAGTGGGAACGTGGGCTTGAAAAGACTGGACAACAAATTGTCTAGGGCTTGACCTTCTCTGAAACAAAAACATGGGAATTTCTGTTGCTTAATTTGTTTTGGTAACAAGATAACTAACAAACAATAATTACCTTATTGCATGTAACGTCTCTGCTTGTGGTTGTCTTCTCCAAATTAGATCTCCATAAAATAACAGTCTTTCCCTGGGGACTTTCCCAGGTGGAAAGCTCTCGAGTAAGAACTGGAGAAAAAAGCTGGATGCTAAGTGGCAGGACACACTTATCTCCTTAACAAGGCTGAGTTACAGAGACACAAGACAGTCCTTCAGCAAATAGCACTGTCTGCAGTGGCCTTACGACCCTTTCCTAAACAATTTCTAATGGCAAAGAAGAGATTCAGCCTCAGGATATTAGTGTCTTGTCTCCACCATGGTTTTATAGTAGATAACTAACATTAGCTTTACCTTCCAGAGGTAAAACATCCTTCATTTTTGTCAATGAAGACATGGTGTAGACAAGACCAGGGGCCCTATCCCATGTTTGCCTCTTTTTTCTGCCAGGCTTTACTCCTCCAGGAGATCCTGAAAAACAGCGTTTCCAAGATACGGGAAGCTGACAAAGCAAGGTACTGAAAGAGAGGGATGCAGCTGAGAGAAATGCTACAAGTAAATAAATACCACCAGAATAATTTATTTCTCTTTCTTTTGGCTTAAAGGAGTTACTGTTTTGCAATCCAGCCCAGAGAGATTGAACTTCCCTTGGTATCCCACAGAAAGCCTTCTAATGTCACTGGATACTTATTACTCTGCTATTTAACTGGTGGTACCCCCTCTTTATCTTCATATTTTAAAGTTGGTTTGCATTTTGTAGATGTTAAAATAAACATGGCTTTGTGATTTTTGGACCAGCAAAGCAGAGGCCAAGGGCCATTGTGGAAAATGGTATGTAATTAGAAGCTGTGTTTTTGCCACACAATCCCTAGCTACACAAGAGTCACAAAAGATAAGGAAAAAAAAAAAGTATTTTAGGCATTACTCAGCATTCCTTCTGTACTCACCTCACTTGTCAACCTCAAGAGGAGACTTGGACATCCAGGGAAGTCAGAGCTCAACTCTCAGGATCAGATGAGGGTCTCTGATATATACATATACAAACATGTTTAAAGAAGATAAAGAGGCAAATAGGTACCCAGGTACCTTAGATAACTTGGGCTCCAGGTACCTCTAAAAATACCATTAGATGCTTTAAATACCCAAAATAATGTTGACGTGTGACCACATGTCTGTGTTATATTTTTATGTATATGCATCTGAGTTATTAACGTGTTCATCTTTTATAATTAGTACAGGAAAATACGCACTTTTAGACACAATTTCAGTTGAAGGGAGCTGTCTAGTAAGGTGCAGACGTTATAAAAGTTTGTATTTCTCACCACCGACTGCTCTGGGAATTCAGGGCTGTGAGCTCAGGTACGGCTGTCTACACTGCAAACCTGGATGAGATGAGATTAGATGAATCCTACACTGAAGACTTGCTTATAATTTCTTGCCATGGTTTCCTGTGTATAAAGTTGTCACTCAGAGTTTAATTTTGGGGAGTGGGGGATATATGGCATGTAGATACTCTGGTAGAAGGTGATGATTTGACAGAGGATCTGGGCACCACCATGGTATGACCACTAATGATGTCGATTGCACAGTTCACAAAAGGAAGGCCGCATCGCTGTCTTTATTCTGCACCAAGCGAGGCCTTCCTATCCTGCTTGTACAGGGACAAGTGTGCCCAGATAGTGTAATCAAAGCTTAAATGGAAAGACTGTCTCTTTATTTTGCTTCATCTGTCTCTGATTTTGAAGACTGATGCTCTAGACTTCCATGTTTTCTCACATTCCTCTGACTGACCATTAGCTTTTCCTTTGTGAGCTGGAGATTATAACTAGCCCCTGGTTTCATTTGAACCTGTGGCAGCAAGCGCTTTACATTCAGCTGTGTTTGGAGTTTATTAGAGAGTGAGTTTGGACCAGGGACTTTTCTGAGCAGGGAGATCCAGCCACTCACTTGCTCAGAAATGCATACTTTAAAATTGTTTATTCTCCCTCAGCTAACTCCAAATATTTCTGCACTTCAAAGCACCGCTTCATTCACCTGAGCATCTCATGTCAATGTGCTATTATTACCACACTTAATTGAATAATTCATTATGATAGATATGCCAGCCCATATATACCATAAATACAAATCTGTTAGTACTTCTTTGGCTGACAGTAGTTTTAACAGTTTTTTAATACATCGGGTTATTTGAAGAACAAATATTCCTGTCTGTGTGAAAGAGAAAAAGGAGAGAGAGTATGCAGAAACTCCTACAGGCATACAAGTCAAAACACACTGTTTTACATTTAGTCCCCACAGGGTAATGGTGAGACATCCACAGTATGTGGCCTACTTTTCTCACAGATACAAAATTAGTCTTAAGAAATAAAAAATACACTAAATGTTTGCTCCACGTTCCCTTATCAAGCTCACATGAAGATCCTGATGTGACAGGTACAGACCATCCTTCCTCCAGCAGTCTACAGGACCACAACCTAGTGTGGGAGTGCTCTGAACTGTTTTTTAAACAAAGTCTAAATGAAACATTTTTTGAAATAATCCAACTGCTACTAGAACACGCGAAGGGAAAAAAAAGCCAGCCCTATTCCCAAAACCTTCTGCAGGACATTTGGGACTAAGTCTGAAAATAGTAATATTTTTTGCAGTAGAAGAAGTTCAGATGGTTGTCCTGGTCAAATTACAGTTCTAATAATTGCATTTTGTTGATTTGTGGCAATCTCCTATTTCTGTAGTATAATGCATCCCATTCCAGTATGGGTCTGGAAGTTGGCTGGATGTATTTTTTCCTATCCACACATATTTTAAATCAAATCTGATTTCATCTTGCCTGCACCACTGACTTCCAGTGGACTTTTAAGTGAGACTGACTTTGTCTGCGCAAATGTTTGAGGAATATAAATTCTCCATATAATTTGAGTCCAAGGCAGCCTATTTTTATGACTCCTGTTATCATGATAGCTCGGTGTTGAATGTTGATTTGCTTAGATTTTGATCTCATGTGAGGCTTTGCACACTCTTGCCTTGTATTTGAAAACATAATGAAGAAAAAAATCCCTCAGAGCAGTGGTTTCCCAGACACTGTTGCTAGGTGATTCTCCAAAGCTGAATAAATTTTTAAACTCCTCAGGCTCCAGGCACCCGACTAACAATCAGTAACCACACCTTCAAGTGAAAAGAGAGCATCACTGCTTTTCTGATAGCTTCTTGGTTTTGCATCCTTACACAGTCTGAGGTGGGCAACTGCTGTCCTGGTTTAAGCGTCTCCCTTGGAAACTGGGCAAGGCATTTACAAACAATATCAAGATTGGATGAATTCGCTGGGTAGAAAATCAACGTAAAGCATGTCGATCTGCACCTCCTCACTAATTCTTCTGGCAGCTATGTAGGTAACAATGTTTATGTTAAAAAGCAAATGCATGCATTTATATGCATAAATGCTCACTCAAAGGTACTCATGAACTCTAGAAAAACTGAAAGCCTATGTTGGTAGAAATGCAACAAAATAATGTTTTTTTTAAAAGTACAGACTCTCATAAAACTCCGCCAATTTAATTAGAATTTAACTTAGAATTGGTTACTTATGTCCTTTAATACATATTTTCCTAGGACACGTTTAGAATGTCAGTCAAAGCTTACAAATGATGATGAACAGAATGAATATTCAGAAAGAAAACAGAGACCAGTGCCACATTCTTCTAATTATTATAATTGCAGTAAGGCTGAAAATGTAAGCTCAAGCTAAACACCATCCTCTGACAGTGTTTGCAGTACAGGTCACATTGAGCGGAACCAAGACCCCAAAGGGGAGGAAAATCTTTCCCAGCCTCCCATGGGACCAGCTTAGTATTTTGACAAAATGTTGAACACAAACACTGTTACCTCCAGGATAATCTGTTACCTGGAATTGATCTTTTAATGGCTGTGTTTGTGTACTTTCTATGTGGTAGCCAAGTTAGCCAGCCATAAATAACACTGAAAAGAGACCAGAACAGTAGCTTAGATTACCTGTGGGAAGGTTCACTGACAGCCCTGACTTTAACATAATTCTCTTTAAATCAGTTACCTATCACAGATGCTATTCAAGCAATTAAGTGTTATGGGATAAATTCTCGATAATATAATATAACCCTATCTTAAGTTAATGAAGACAGACTGGAGTAGGTCATCTGAAATCTTAATATCATACTTTCTTTCTTTCCTAAATCAATATGCTTTTGAATTAAAAAAAAACATGCTAATTCACTTTATGTATTAGACAGCAGGGAAGTGAATTGCTGTCCCAGTGACTCCATGGTGAAGAACAAGTACTAGTAAGACTCCACGGGCTCCTGGCTGTCCTGCCTGTCATCCCACTATCACTCTGGAAGGCCATGAGTCTTCTCTGTGGTGTTATACATACCAGCCCAGGCAGCTGTTAGGTAACCTTAGCTGTCCTAAATTTAAGCACCAGATGATTTTTTAAATAATGCTTTTTTAAAAGCAGTGCTTTTAAGATCATGCTCAGAAGATAATGATAAATAGCAAAGTCCCATTACCTGATCCACACAGATGTATCAAAATCTTTGACCTTGCTGGGCATCTTTATATAATGCTTTATTTTTATGGTTATTTGTGTCTGATATTTAATCCTAGGAGGTTTAGAACAAGGAGATGCCTTTTATTCTTGGTGTTGGCTTTAGTCACAGGAGCTGGAAACTTCAGAATTTAATCAGTAGAAGTAAAGACAAAGACACAATGGAGGGACAGATTTTTTTCTATGAGTCTACAACTAAAACCGTATATATATGTGTACATATATGAAATATACCTATAAAATCACCAAGAATTAAATTCTTGCTTTGCTATCTCACAAAAAATAAATGTGCCCTCCTCCCACCATGCAAAGGGGGAGAGCAACTAAAGTGAAACTTATTGGGTGTCTAACGCCAGGACAGTTGTTACAAAAAATTTCATTGGACCCCCTGCACAACACAGGAATCCTGCCATCAAGGCTGATTCTGTCTGAAACTGTTTTAGAAAGACATTCTGCCTTGTTTAAAAGCCTTCAAAAGAAGAAGAATCCACAGCAAGCTGTTTCAATAGTTAATTGCACTCACTGTTATAAAACTGGTGCTTTATTTCCAGTCTTATTCCTTCCTTTTTTCTTTAAAGGAAGAGACTAGAGAAGGGAACGATTCATCTGCAGATCTCATCAGGTTTGTTCTACATTGCTCACTTGTATTCCCTCCTATAGCTCCTGTTTGCTCACCAGCTCAGAAATGAACTGCAGCCTTAGACGAGTCCCCCACACAGAGACAATACTCTTATCTTTCCGCTTTAAGCTGTATTAAATGAATGATAATGTCTTTCCACAGGATGAAGGCATGAGCAGAACAACCTCACTGGAAAGAAAGTGATTTCAAACAGAGCTGGCAGCATATTCTCTACTATTCAGGTTCCTTCAATGTGCCCATCACCATGTATGTGAGCATCTTTCAGAGCAAAACCAGCACCAACTCATAAAAGTTCCCTTTCCATCTCCTTGGCCATGGGGTGTGCATGCAGTAAATGCTGAAGGATTAGGAGCTGCCTCCTGGGACATGGGGACAAAGAAGAAAACACTGACTGGAGATTTGAAAGAGACAGAATTTGCCAAGAAGCTAAGTCACTTGAAGAGTAAATTCCTGTGTCCTGGTATAGCTGCTGAGGACAACCTGTTTCAATGCACATCACTGCTCCTGAGGAACAGCAGGGCTGTATGTAGACAGTGCAGGTACTCATGCATCATGCTGTCCAAGGAGTGGAGGTTTAAGTGGAAGGTGTTTCCTTTGGACCCTTTACTGCTAGGCATGATTGCCAGACCAGCTGATGCCACAGACCTCCAAGTGCAGAAGCTACAGGGCTAAAAGGAGACAAGGAATTCTGGTTGTGTTTTGGAACTAGTCCTCATCCCCCAGTCTCTCAGATAGGCTCAAATAATGGAAAATAGTCTTGTGGATGACCCTGTAAGGAAATTACTCTTCCTTAGCTTTCCAGGAGCAAAAAAAGGCTCCTAGGATGTCAACAGGTAAGCCTTGCCAAGGAGAGACATCAGAAAGGACTCAGACTGCATTTCTAAATTAAAGGGAAAACTGAGATCTTGACAGACCCGATTTACTTGGAGTTTGTCAAGAATACCATTCTCTGAATTGGAGATCTCTCTTGCTCTTGCTACCTAAATGCCTATGTTCAGTTTTCATCCTTCCAATAACTTCGTTAATTGAGAGTTACAGTGAAACTTTCTCACTCACTTCTTAGTGCACAGTGAGACCAATACAGTCATAGTGGTTGTAAAGCTTTGCCATAGCAGAAAGGTAACATTTTATACACACTTTAGATGTAAATAACTACAAAGCATGTGGAACAAGACTAAATCAAGTTTGCAGCAATGCCTCAGCCTATAAGGAGGCAATTAACAATATGTTTCTCCTGTAATTAAGTCAAAACAAAATTCCCATGTTTGGTTGTTTGTTTTTTTTTAATTGTTAGAGGAATCTGTTTTCCAGCATGGATCCACAAAGAGCTGCACTGGCACAAATGAGGGAGCAGCAGCACAAGGGTGAGAGGGAGTAGCCCAAAGGTGGGAAGGCAAAAAATTGTATTGCTGGATTTGTTACCTGTATCCTGAAACTTGTAGAAACTTTAGAACTTCTGGAAAAACATGTAGAATCTCCATCCCCTGGATGTGTAAAATCAAGACTGCACGTCTGTTCAATGGGCCATGTTCCCGTTCTGCCATGAGTTATTGAATGGAAATTACTGGACGAGGACGTGAATCTGTGTCAGGAGATCAGACTGCCTTGGGGTTTCTGTCCCTCAAATCTATGAACTCTCATTAGGGTTTCTCAAGTCTAAATTCATCCAGCCAGTATTTTTCAGTAAGAGCAGGAGGAAGGACAATGCTTTTGATGTTTATAAAAGTTGCATTGTTTGTCTAACTGTCAGTATTATATCTCTGTATTCAATGGGGGTCAGGAGCCTGCTGCAGCACAGCTATGCAACGTCAGTTGTTTGACCTAAGGCCTGTGCAGTCAAGCATTTCACCGCTCATCTGTCATTAGGTCTGCCAGTAATAACAATTAGCTTGACTTAATTGTGTATTTTAACAGCTGCTTAATATTACCCAGATCTTTCCTTCACTCATAATGTAAGATACCTTTCTGCTGAATGTGGTTTTAATTAAGGCTCTGTTCACAACTTTTCACAAAGTGTTGAAAAATTCATGTCCTGTAAGAAAAGTGATGATGCAGTAAATGCTACTGGGGCAGAGACTAACATTTTATTAGATGAGCATTGAGCCCTTATGAATTTGTGACTCTACATCAACTGGTGTGGGTGCCAAAGGAAAGATGGAACAGATTTAACAACTGCAGTGACACAAAAGGTGTAAAATATGCAGGTGCTGATACCAGCAAGGTTGTATGTTGGGAGGGAGAGTGTCCTTAAAGCTGTGATCAATTGCAGAGCGATATACCAGTTGACTAGATTTCCATGTGGTTGAGAAGTACCAAGCTGATGAAGAGTGCTGCTTCCACTCAACGCCTGTAGCATTTGTTGCACAAGAAAAAATAAACAAAGTCACATTTTTTCAGGAATGTCACAGGAAACAAAAGAAGCCTGGAATATCCACTTCAGCAAAAGAAAATCTTACATATCTGTGTGTGCCAAATGGATAATTCTTTACAAAATAGTAGTTACTGAGTTATTACCCCTCATCTTCACAAGGGGAATTTGAATTCCAAAATCTATGAACAAGCCAATACTATTACACTGACAGCCCTCCCCAGATGCCCCAAATAATTCCTTGGTAACTGCAAAAAAAAGTTGAGGAAGTTGTTATGCATGTGGAATTAGGTTATGAGCATGAATCACTTTCATCTGGAGCAGATGTCATGTGTCCTTAACTTGGCTTCTGCTCAGACATGGAAGGCATGACATTTATATATCATTATAAATGGGCTGGGATTTGGGACTGTGCAAACTTTTGGGTTACAGACATTCAGAAGTACAATCATCACCCTCTTCTCCTTTTCATAATCCAGAAGCATTTTATAAAATTCTCTCCTCATATTCTGCCAATAAACATTTTAGTGATCCTAGCAACAATTTTTAGATGTGCTGTAAATATACTTGGCAAGTCAATGGATGCCCTGAGCCACTTTAAACAACTACTTTCCACTTAGCTTATGTATTTCACACATGTGGAGAACAGCAAAGAAGGGTGGAGCAGCATATGCAGGTCCCAAAGCATTCAGGCTTTTGGTAACTAGGAAGGTGGGAACTCCCTGCCTGGGGACTTTTGTCAGGGCTCTGGCACAGTCTTTTTTGGTTTTTTTGTACAGCTTCACAATTTAATGTCTCTTTAGGAAATGAATTATCTTTAAGAATTTACCCTGCTGTGAACTTGATTGAAATACTTAATGTCTTGAAAAGTTGTTTTGACAAGGGGTGGGTCTGCAAAAACCCAAGCAGCCACACAAATAGCAGCGATCCCATGGCTGTGTTTCTATAGGAACGTGGGCTATATATCAAAAACTTTCATGGACCAACTGATTCAGAAAAATGTCAGAGCACAGAACACACAGGTGATGGTATCTTCTGTGCATCACCCTCACGACAAAGTCCTACCCACAGGATGACATTGACCCAACAACTGGCCCATCTCCTGAAGAGGTCTCCAGCATCTCCCAAATCCTGAGGTTTAAAATCTGAATGACTTATAAATAGCTTTTGTTAGCATAGCATTAACTATTGCCTAAAGAAAAAGTTTGCTCTGTGACCAGTGGATCTCACAACAACCCTGCATTCCCAAACGTTGGTGTCCCACGTCAAGATTCTCTGGTGTTTCATAAGACACTCACAGATGCTTTTCCCTCAACACGAGCAGTAATACTATCTTTCTCATCAAGTGTCTGTTTTCATATAGGCCATAGGTACTTTATAGATCTAAGTCAAATCCCAGAAGTCAAAAAGTTAAAATGCATATATATATATGCACTTATACAAACAACAAAGCTGTATGAGACCCATTTTCACAGCAAGTCAGGCTAAAAATTAACCCATATTATGCCCTTTCATGCTGGCCATGCAAATATGTCAATTCAACCAAATAAACCCTCATGGTTTGCCTCCTGTAAGAAGTGAAGGCTCTACGCATATCCCAGTTACTAAACCACGTTCCCCAAATAGTCCCACAGCAATCTTTCCTCATAATGGTCTTTCTTGATTTAAAGACAATAAAGAGCACAGGCTAACAGTGGAAGAGATTGTTCCTGCTCTGAATCTTCAGAGAATTCAATGGGATTTTTATAGGATGTTTTTACACAGGTGAAGGTGAACCAGTTACTATGTTAATGATCCTTACTGAGTTTAATGATGAAAAGAACTGACTGGCCAGCTGATGCAAAAGACTGGGACATCTGAAAGTCTTCCTCAGCTACTTCCAAAGCAGCAGCTTGAGTCCCTTCTTTAGGAATTTAACCGTGCTGGGGAGTTATCTGCTATGTTTTAAGATCTCTTTGACTATAGCTGTGAATGCTGGATCAGTGGAGTACCACCGCTCCAACTTATTCAGAAATGAGCCCAAAATGCAAAATGTGGGTCTAGATCTGGATCTAGAATTCAAATGTTGGAGAGCTTCAGGATGTTTGAATCTGTGTTTTTATCTCAATGTTACAAATAGAAGCACAACTCAAAAGAGCCATCCTCTTCTTTGGCCATGATTTCTTCAAGGTAGAAAGGTTTATATTTTTACAATGAAACATCTAAAGACCATGCTTCCTGTGGCTGACCCACGCTGCTATCATCACAGGCAGCCTGGTGCATTTGCCTGTTCCTCTCTGCTCCAGATCCCACATGCCCAGGACAGTGCAGATGGGACAGCAGGATAAAGGAGCCAGCATGCAGATGTGCTTTTTTTGGAAAAAGCCCTACAGGAGTTTGCACAACATAACAAGTCCAAGCAGGTGACAGGAGAACTAGTATTTTTCCCAGACACCGTGGTAGTCATAATTACAGTCATATAAATCAATATGATAAAAGAAAAATCACATATTTCCAGATGCCCAAAGTAAACCTACTTACTGTAAATTAGAGCCAGAGTTAAGTGTGTGGAAAACTCCTATAATTTGGGCCACAGCTGCAAGAAAACTGTAAGAAAAGACTCTGAGCTGTGACTTTGTTTTCCTCACAGCATCTTGTTATGTTTCTTATTATTGCTTTATCAACAGAAAGTTGGGGTAGCAATGTTTTCTTTTACAACAGCCCTATTATTCATTTGGGAAAAAAAATCACACTAAATGAGTTGAATGATAACGTTTAATTACCATTCACTGACTAAAATATGTCAGATAGAAAGATTCCTATATTAAAATGAATGCTTTTGAAAAATACATCAAGTACATTGCTATGATTTGTCCTGCCAGCAGATTCCAACATTAATCCTTCCCCAGCATTGCAATAGAGAACTGAAGCCTCACCAGAATTTCAACAGCAGTCATTTCACAGAGCTAAATGATGAATCTTTTGTGAAAAAGCATCAGTACCTCCTCTGTTGTATCTTGTTTCATAACATTAATTTGTAGCTTATTGATCCTTTGAGACTTACCTTTTCATACCAGATGGCTTGATACTACCCTTTTTCATTAATAAACGTTACTAGTGATAGGTGATGATTAATGAATAAATTAAGTAGTCACAGATATTATTTTTTATTGTTTACCCAGTTTTACAGTCAGGACTCTGCCAATAGATTTCAGTACTACAGCTTTAATAGCAATGGGATCTTTTACACTAATGGCTAGCATGCGAACATCACATACCTTCTTTCTAGCTATAGGGAGGTACCCTCTAGGAAGATAAAGGAGATGGGTTTTCTCCAGTCATATTGATATATGCTTAAAGATGGCTGTTGGTTGTCCCACACAAGTGCCTTCCTGCAGCTCAGTGGAAGCTCCCAAACTGATGTATGACAGGCTGCTGTTCTGGCCCTGCATGTTGTCTGTGCTCTGTGCTGAGCTCTTCCAACTGGGGCGGAAGTTTTGCTTTGCACAACATGACCTACAATCTGCTTCCCATTGCTGTGGTAACATCTCCAGCTGGGAGAAATCTATCCCAGCCCAATCCACAAGCCCCCCAGCTCTGCAATACCTGCAGGCCATTGTAACTAAACTAATTTGCCCACCAACAATTCTGTTTCGTTTTGCTTTAATAGAATATTCCAGTGATAAATTGGTTTCAGACTAATTTTCTGCTCAATCTAAATTGTCATCATGGGCTGGCAGATTGTGAACACCAGAAAGAAGATCTTGCCCAAGCAGATTTCCTGCTAGAGTATCATCAGGGAGCTCAGCCAGATCTGCAAGAGCAGGAAAATGACCAAAAAGATCCCACCTGCCCCCTCTTTTCCCACTGCTGGTGCCCTGGGGCGAGTGGTCTCCCCCATCCTGGCAGCCCTGGGCAACTGCCTGAAGCCTGTACCCCTGGGGACTTCTTGGGCTCTCTGTGGTTTTGGGGATGGTCTGCTGTTCCTACCATAAAGTGATGGTGCTGTCAGCCCCTGAGGGATGTTTCAGCAAGGCATGAACACTTACAGCAGAAATGTTAAAACGGGACTTTTAGCATCTGCAACCAAGGGCTGCAAGTTGGTGGGTTAGCATCTGAGACTTTCCATGCTGCGGTTTCTGTCAAAGGTAGTCCTCAACACCTTCCATTTTTAAAGACAAATACACTTTTCTTCTAAGCAAAGATCATCTGAAATTGTTTAAAACCTGAGTCTTTTGCTATGAAAATGTACACAGCACGTCATTTATACAGAGCAAAAGTGAACACATTTTCACAGCCATAGGTTCAAGGGCACAGCACCCACAACTGTGTTTAATTCTGCTCGCCTACATTATTAAGCACTCGTGCCAGATCAGGAGCATTAACATTTTCGGATTCAGGCTATGGAAAGCTAAATGACATGGCCAACATTTTCAGGCTTCAGCATTTAACTATCACGAACGAAAGTCATCCCTAAGGAAAAGCCTGTTCAGAAGGAACAGGAGACAATCAAGACCCTGAAACATAATTGGGCTCCATAAATGACACCTTAAACCACCACAGATGTAATGTTTTGTTCCAGGCTGCCTTTGCTTCTATAGCTCATGTGTATTCCATTCAACTTTATTAAGTGGCTTCATAAATCCAGGACTTTTTTTTTAATTGAAAAGGGACATTCCATTAGAGTGCACTTAGGGACGTGGAGGAAGAGTGATATTTACTGGAGGGAGCCAGTCCAACTCCTGTTGCAGTTGCTTTATGCACTTCTCCTGGAGAAAACTGAGACATTCGTGTTGGTGTCTAGATAGGGATTGACAGCCTCATTTCAGAGCCACTCCATTCGGAATACGACACAAATATTTGGTGTATGCTGTATCTGGATTTTCAGCAGGGCCAGTTAGGAGGGATGGATTTTTGGCAACAAAGTCTGGAAAGTTTCTTTCAAAAACACTTTTTACCCTAGAGCCCTAGCTTGAGCATCATATTATATCCAGATATCTACAGTTTGCATTAATGGTTTATTAATCTAATTAATCTTAATTAATTAATCTTACTTATTAGTAAGCTGTTCTAGAAACCTAATCCTGTTCCATGTACTGAAAGAAGTAGATTTTGGTCATACTCATATTGAATGCAAGAAATCTGCTTGTAAGAACAGTAATGAACAATCAGGTCTAGTATCTAATAAAAGATCTACTAATCAGTAATTGCATAATAGCTGGCATGAGTAAACCAGGATATTATAAACCCACATTTGCTATAGACAGCACTGACTCCATTAGAGTGTTCTTCTCTGCCTTTTTGCTGGTGTAATTATTCACACTGACTACTGAATGTGGGTATTTTTATTTAAATAAATGATTCATTAAAACAATTTGTGATTGTTTAATTGCCCTGGGAGAATAATAGTCAAGATATTTGAATAACATTCAGCTAATAATGTATTGGTTTGTTTTTATTCCTGCTCCTAATTCCATCAATTGTAAATCTATCTTTTTCTTTATTTGTTATCTCTCAGAATTAATGCAGAAAAAAGTAGAAAGAAGCAAATTCCCTCAAAAAAAGTAAGGAAAAAGTTACATCACAATTTTCTTCTACATTCGCCCTATAAATTTCTCATTGTAGTAGGAAGCATTGAAAATCAAACAACCCACACTGTAATTAAAGTACAGTTCACAGAAAGGAGCATATTCAGCCTTATGTTTCTGGAACCACACTCAAGTCATGCAATAACAGCCAAGCCAATGTATTCTTTTATCAGATAAGAGCCACTAAAGTAAACGGAAAGGCTTGCTCTGAAATATATATAATGTGGTCTTGTATATATGTATTTTTACATATTTTGCAGGCGGTTGGAGATTAGAGTGGATTTAAACTGTTCCACTGAAAGAATTCAACTATAAAGCTTGAGCACAGGCATGTGCAAGAGGCACGAAACTATTCTGTGTTTTATTGCACTAGTTACAATGAACATTATATTTACAGCTTTCTTTTGAGTGTACATTAAAATGATACTGAACAGAAGCAGGTAAAACAGAAACCTTAGTCTTTAGCTCTCCTGGTTTCCAGGACAGCTTGGGGAAAAAAAAAAAAAAAGAAAAAAAAAAGAAAGAATTATGAGCTAGTTGTAACAAAAGCCTTGAGCATATATAGAATCCAAGTTAATGATATCCTGTAATCTAATCCTGAGTGGACAGCTGTTCTGAGAGCCCTAATGAACCATACACGTTTACAGATCACTGATTAGCAGAACTTGATACTGGTGGGCACAGACAAGTCCTGACACTATTTGAAATAGCTCTGGTGGTATTAAATAACAAGGATTTGTTATCATGTGATTACCTGTCTGTAAAATTCCTATTTATCTTCATTATGCTGCTGCTTTTCTCAGAGATGAAAGTGGGAAAGGCTTGTCATCTTTGATACTACACCTGTTGCTTTAACTCTTTGTGCTTCTTTGATAGATGAAGAGATTCCTCGGGGTCAGATTGCACAGAGAAGCTGGGCAGCAGAGAGCTGCTCTGGGCACAGCCATGGCCCTGCTGCCTCTGTGATGCTCCATGGGGCAACAGTGACTCCAGTCAAAACACACAGAAGCATTTCTTCTTCATTTATGACAACAGACACTGTTTATTGGGGGTGGGGGTGTGGAAATATGGTCCCGTGCAAATAACACTACAAGCAAAGATACCCAGTTTCAAGCAACTACGTATACTAAGAAGACTAGTTGTAGTAGCAATGCCAATTATACCACAGGGCAATCCAATATCCTTTATTTATGTATCTAGTGTCTGTCCTTCCTTGATGATATTTCAGGTGCTTGGCCCAGATGGTGCAGTCTGAACATCAAATTTCCATTAAAAAATGTGGTAGCTGCTAGATCCATCCATCCATATGCAGTGCAGTTTGCCTAGCTCTCTGCTTGAAGGCAGTAATAAGGTAGAACAGCACTGATCCTTTGCATAACAGTAAGGAACTAAAGTGTGTATCTGTCTGCATGATGTTGAGCTGACAGGTATTATTTATGACTGGTCTTCAGTTGCTGAGGGCTCTGCCTGTAAAATACTGCCAAACACAAAGTGATCTTGCTAGACAACTGGGACTGCAGTCACCCCAGATATTCAGGGATGAAGAAGATATTCAAGGATGAAGGATGAAAACCTCAGCACTGAAAACCTTTTAATCTCACTTTTTAGGGTTGTCTCTAATGGAGTCTCTGCTGTCTACTGGAGTCAGTGCTGTCTATAGCAAATGTGGGTTTATAATATCCTGGTTTACACATGTCAGCTATCATGCAATTACTGATTAGTAGATTAGATACTAGACCTGATTGTTCACTACTGTTCTTACAAGCAGATTTCTTACATTCAATATGAGTATGATCAAATCCCCATAAAATATTACTCATTACAACTTTCTTTTAAAAACCCAAGTGTGGCTTTAAATTGGCAAGCTGTTCAGGTACTTTCCCTCACCTGGGTTTTCTCAAAATTAATTATTTGTTACCTGCAAGTCATCAGCTTGGTCCTGTGTACATGTACAACCTTTCATGTCTCAGAGAAGGTAAAAGTTGTATATCTGAGTAACACCGACCGCTGAAAACAAGTTCAATTGCAGAGTTGCTTGTGGGTCCCTAAATCACCATTTCCCTCAACTTTACCATTTCCCACCCTGGCTGAGCAAAATGAACAATAGCTGTACTGACATAATGAATAATGGTTAGTTTGAAACCAGAAAAATTAACAACAAAATAATTATTGCTGAAATCGAATCTGTACAACTACATATTCCAAACTTGCATTTATGTTATTCTGTCATTTTTTTCACTATGAGACATTAAAGATTTCAAATATTGTCAAATAACACTGAGTGTTGTAAAAGCAACTTACACACAGAGGTAAAGAATTCTTTTTTTTCTGAGTTTATTTGTCCTCATTTGCATTTTCTTGAGAAGATTTTCTTAAATATTCAGTGTTTCCTTTTTTTATAAATTGCTTGTAGGTCAATCTATTGCCTTTTCTGATCAGATGGACAGAAGGAACAAAATAAGTTTTGTGGCTAAAAAGTCAATTTCTAGAAGAACATTGAAAAGATTCCCTACCACAGTTTGGACTTGTACTTCAGCATAAAGAATCAGTTATGCTCCTGAGCAGCAGCCCTGTTTTATGTTCTCTTACTGCATCTTTCACAATCTACCAAGTTGCATGAACCATCCAGCCACTGCTAGGAAATGAATGCAATCTTGTCCGATGAGTCCATCCTGCTGGGTGGAAGACGCAGATGGCTTTATATGCCTAATAATTTATGCTCGGAAATGAAAGGGTTTTTTTTCCTTGATTTTTACATCAGTGCTGATTTCATTAAAAAATTCAAAATATTATCTTAATATGTCTAACATAATCCTACCGTGCAAAGTTAAAGGAACCTCACAGAAATCGATACATACACCTTGGGGTTCCTCCTGTTGGCAGCTACCAGCTTGCATTTAATGTTATCTCTAGGATATTCCAGCTTTCTTTCTTCTTCTAGGATGCTAAGAAAGCAGCATTTCAATAACTTTTTTTCTTCAGTCATCTTTTCTGTGATGACACAGAGTTTGGGGATACAAACATCTGCCTGGAGTCCTTTTCCAGTTAGGGAGCGCAGCCTAGGTGAAATATGCAGCTGCCTATTTATGATGGGATTCATTGTCCTTCATTTTATACCTCTGAAGTTAGGCATTTATTCTCTGCAGTCATTACAGTTCCTTAGTAGTCAATGGGAAGAGACAGGCACTTCCAGAGGGTGATTTATTCCATCCTAAAACAGGTGTTTAAGATAGGGAAGATGAATTGCCTTCTGGAGGTCCTATCTCTCCTCGATGACTGGAGCAGTCTGAAGTCATTTGTTCTAGGATCTGTACAACAGGACCATGAAGTATGCTCTGTCATTACTTCCAGAATAAAGGAGTCATTGAAAATGATGTGGCTGGGGTGAACAGAAAGTATAGCCAGGCTTTTCAAATCATACACAAGGAAAATTTAAACTGTAGTCAATGAGGTACTTCAGAAAACGGCAACTGGAATCTAATTCTGAGGGCAGACAATGGTGGGGAGAGCTCAGCACTGAGCTGACAGAAGTTTAGCCTTTGGCTGTCAGAAGCGTGGTTTCTTCTTTCTGATAGCTTTAATTTTACACCTTATATCCTGAAGAGAGGCAGTTAATTTTTGTACTTCCCTCAGCCACTGCTCATTTAGGAAAACCTCCATGGAACAGAAGGACTAGAAAATGCAGAGCATATTCTAACAAAATGAAACCCTCATCTGTCTCTTGGCATGCCATAGTCACCACTTTTTAACCACCATTTCAGGAGAACTATCCAGAACAGTGTGGAGTAAGGGATGACTGCAAAAGCAGATGCCCCCTTCTGTGCTCTCTTTACATAACTGCTCAGTTCCTCATTTGCTCAGAGATTCTGAAAAAGAAAGAAACTGAAAACAGAGGCCAGGAAGAGGACATTTGATCAATGCTGAGGCACAGCGGGACTGAGCATCACAGACAAAAGACCTTTTCCCACGCTGAGGGACTGGAAACCCTACTAGCTGAGCCAGGGGAAACAGGACCTCCTTCAGCAGAGACCTCCATCCTTGCATGACCACCAAGGCTGCAGACACCCAAGGGATGCTGGGAGGCAGTTCCCAGGGATGGATGAAGCATCCTGTGAGCAGGGTAGGGTGAAAGGGCAAACAATATTTGGAAGATGAACAAGTATTTTTTGATTCCACTTAGCTAATGCACTCTTCCTTGTTTTTATTAAACCAATCAGCTTTGATTGAACCATCTTATTTTAAGATAATAGAGATCATCCACAGTGGATGGTGCCATTTCATGTAGATATCTTTTGTGCTACATAGAAATTACATTACTAATTCACTTGGGGGTGTATCTTTCAAATGGCTGTAATCCGATTATCACATCTGAACATTGAGAGTGAATTTACTTGAGATGAAAGAGATAATTTTCTAGACGCCATAAAAACATTCAATTTCTGAATCTTCAGGCAGCAGAGACTTTAAAAAATCTTTGGTGTTGGCTTTAGCAAAGTAAAAAGTACTGACGCTTTAACAACGATATGATTTCAAACACAGGAATTAAAAAAAGAGCTGTGAAGTATCTCTAAAGATAAAAGATAAGTGATACATTCAGTATATCAAATCAATAACACAATCTCTCTCTCACCAGGTCTAAGTCAGTCTACAGACCCCAAGAGCAATATCGAACTCTCACTATAGCAGAATCAGAGAGGAAGTGGCGTGCAATAGTCCTCCACTTTACTCTGTTACTGAAGGCAGTGGAAAGCCTAGGATGTGCATATCCCACCTGGAGGAGAAAATGTTATTTCTCTAAAATCTTCTGCAGTTGCAGCAAGTGCATAAGATAACTGGTCCTGTCCTGTGCCATCTTCAGTCTGGTTAAGTCTGCAAAAGAAAGCCAGTGCTACAGGGAAGACTGAGATGAATTCTGCACGTTTCAGGGTAACAGCTGAACCATGCAAGTGACCTACTTGGGGTCCTAGATGTACTAGGAAAGTGCAAGTGAGGGGTGGAATTCATCTGAGCTAAATACTGACATTTACAGTGTGGATGCATTTGCCCAAGCTAGTCTCAATTCACAATCAATGCAGAGAAACAGACATTTTTTAGGGGCTGTTTTTAAAGCTTTGGAGTGAAATGAAGCACACACTGGTTCCATTGATATTAATGGGATTGGTGACTGACTCAATTTAAACATCTATATTTAATCAGAGGCCTCTCTTTCCCCACTTGTAGTACCACAAAACCTGTGGTACAGCTTTTGCCCTGTAGGTGTGTCTTAGAGCCTTCTCTGCCACCAGTGCAAAGGAGCTAGAAATCTACCTTGGTACGATGACCAATGATAACATTTGTCTGGAAAACTCCCAGACCTTGAGTTAGACACAGGACAGCTTCTGGCTTCGTTACATTCTGTGCTAGTGAATTTTGGTGCAACACAGATCTTAAAGTATAAATGTAAGCTAGCATAAGCTTTCTTGATGTTGCTTTGTCTTTCACTGGGAGCCAAAGAGCCCCAGAGACTGCTGACTTGTTTGAAACTGTTCTAAAGTGTGTCTGCAAGCTGTACCTCTACCACTAGTGAGCTCTGGAGCACTGTAGGAATACTCCAAATCAAAAATCAGCTTCTACCTTTGCAGTCCTCAAGCACAAGGCAGACGGACTGTGGCATCCTGTGTGTTTTCTTCTGTTAAGGGAAACCTTGGAAGAGTGTCCCTAAATGAGGTCAAAGTGAGAAGCTGTGGTACTTTCCCTAAAATAGAGTCTCCCATGACAATGAAAAATCTGCACTTTTGTCAGTCCTATAGAGAAATTAAAGTTATGGATGGAACTTTGATATACCAGGATCCTACTTTTAATATTTAGATGCTATCATTGAAATTCATTGTATTGCTACCTGAGAAGGCTTTGTGACAAATGTGCCAATTCAACTGCTTTGACTGTGATGATATGCAAAACCAAAGAGCAGTAATGAATCAAGATGCTGAAAACTCTCATAAAGAGTGTCTTTTTTAAACCACTACCCTTGGGTTTTAACCTATGCCCACTTGTCAATATGAAAATACCACTTGATCTCAACAGGAATAGCGTATAAAGCAATCTTCAAATCTGAATGAAAATACAAACCACTGCATATTTTCAACTTTAGAACTATTGCAAGGCCATTGCAGAGTATCTGATAATGATATTCATGTTTATATAGCCCATTGTTTTTCCTGTGCTGCAAACTTTCCACTCTTGACAGCCCTGTTTCCTGTTTCCCATTATGGAAGTCTCCAAAGGGGGTTTCCTTCTGTTTTTCTTATGGTCACAAGGAATTTCATAAGTACAAGTCAAGTTTCTTTTCAGTGCTACACGTGCAGAATGGAATCTGAAAGCTCCCAGTGTAATCACCTCCAGCATGTACATAGTTGTTGTTACACATAATCTACATCTGGGTCACAAAATCTCTGAAATGTTTCCAGGAATATCTAGACAGCCATAATGCAACATGTTGCTCTATAAGGGAGAAAAACAGCTAACCTCAATGCCAAGGTTATAGCTTTTGAGAAACACAACAACTACCCTTCAGAACTCTGCAGCTTACCTTCTGGGTCCTGACTGCCATCAGTTTGAGTACCATTAATATTTTCCTTTCCACTCACGCCCATAGACACATCTGAAAACAGTTTACATCTCAACATGCCTTATGCTGATGATATTTAAGTCTAAACTGTGTATAAAACTTGGTGCATATGTAACTCATATATTTTAATACAAGAAACTATTTTGGCACCTTTTTCTGCTACAATCAGCTCAGAACCCCAGGAGATAAAATATGGTTGAAACCGAACTAGCAGGCAGTCTGCATTACAGTATTCATTTCAGAGTTAAATCACATTCCTAGATTAGATCTGGGTTTGGCACTATGCTGCAGCACTGCCTTGTGTGTAATATAGTATCTATAAACTACTTTTTAACCACTGCTTATGGCACAGAACCCATGGTGATATAAATGCTATATGAAGCCCTTCAAAATTTTATTTTCAGCAAAGCTTACCTTAATAGTGGACTAAGGATGGTGCATGAAGGAACATAAAAGCAGGTGTTACCTCCAGCCATCAATCGTACTAGCTATTATTGTATTTTCTTAACAACATTTTTGGGGGGAGTGAGAGTAAAAAGGTGTTTGATTTTTGGTGTATCTTCTCTTCATGAAGCTCTGTCTGCTCCACAAATTATTCATGCCAAAGAATTCCTTCATTCTGTGGTTTTCAATCCCAAAAAGGGACGTAACCAGAAAAGATTATCTGGATCTATGTTAATCTGCTCTGTCTTGCCACTGCCTTTGAACTTTCTAGCTGCAAATTTGCCTTCTGAATTGCTTTTATTACCAACAACTCTCTGATTTGGTGTCACTACCCGTATAGGTCCACTGGTGAGCAGATGTTTCTGTGTGTCCCTGTGCAGACACTCTTCTGCAGAAAAAATGATAATTTGTCAGCAAAAGAGGGTTTGGGTTCAATCCCTGGCCAAGATGGTAGGTGTCATGTCTAAAGAGCAAATACAATAGTGCTTATCCACTGTCCATCCCTGTCCACCTCTGTTGTCAGGTTCACACAATAGCCTGCGAAGACAGAAGAAGGATATGGCCCTCGGAGGGGCCTCTCTCTCCCTACACACTGTAAAAGAGCCTCAATAAATATCCTAGATGAGACAGCTACCTTGTAGATTGCTGAAGTTGAGTGAGTTGATTCCCCACCACGTAGTTTCTTATACCTGTTCTCCCCTTCCTTTCCCTCACCTTTTGTATGCCATATGCTGGAAGTGCTTCTTGGGGGAAAAGGAAGAAAACCCTTTGGTCGTTGCTCACTCTGATATTAGAGGTAGTGCTCTGCTTCATAGTGGCTTGGGCAGGATAGTGGCAATGTCGCTGTTTACTTATTTATTTTGCTTCTTGCTAAGCTTTGTGTATTGTTAGTGCCCCTGACACTGACTACTCATCCAGCAGACATACTTTCAGAATCTTTTATTTTCTGAATTTATTCTTTTTTCCCCCTTCCTTTGTGTAAAGGATATGTACTGGCTTTGTGGAATCCCTGTAGCAAGTTGTGAATGATGTATGAACTGAAAAAATCTTTGCCTGGTACACAGTAGGAATACAGAAAGTGCTGTGCGGTCACTGCTGTGCTCTGCTTTATTCTATATATACAGACACACAGTAGTCATCTCACATTCATTTTGACAAGCCCTTTGTGTCCAGACATCTCGGGATGGGATGGCTTGTGTATCATTGGCCTGCACTGGAATATATATCAGAGATATTTTTGTGCATAATTGTTCCTTGTACTGTGCTTGAAAGAAACTGCTGTCTTCTGCTTTTGCTAATACACCAACCTGAGGTTCTTCCACAGTTCATATCTCAGGCAGCAAGCATACCTGGGAAGCCTTGCTAAGATGTCTGCATTTTGCACATGCATGCTCAGACAGGGACTTGAATCTGAGACACTGAGTTACATGACCTTGAGGACATGTTCATTTTTTTAATTGGCATGAACCCTGACTATTCCCTGTTTACAGCCTATTGTAGACTCGTTCGTTTTCTTTCCTTTGGGCATCCAGTCCAGCTTAGCTAGTGGAAAGAATACAGAATACCCAGTAGAAATGCAAGTGCAAATCAGAGCAGAGATTTTTTTCCTTTGTATTTTAAGAGCTACAGGGTTCATACTCCTCCTCAGACACCTATTGTTAACTTAGATTTTTGTTTTCCCATGCTGCTACGGGAGTAAATCTCCATGTATGGAGAATTTCTCTCTCAAGAAGACAGGAAGAAAAGAGCCAGAATTAGCTACAGCTGAGCCCACTGCTTTGCCTTAGGCATCCCCAAGCCACAGGGAGAGAATAGAAGGGTCCTGAGTGAGGGGCAAGGCTGCTGTAGCCAAGACTATCAGGGTTGCAGGGGGAGTTGTCAATTAATACACAACAACTGCAATTTTTTGTCTCTAGTTCCCCACAGTAAAACAGATATTTACAATATGCCCAGAAAAGTAGACTGTTTACAAGAGGTTCTTCATGACTGTGAATAAAGAGTATCCTTGGAAACATTTCTTTCCTATTCTTAGCAATCCATTGCTGAACCCCACCCCAGAGTGTGCAATGCCTGATGTTCGCCTGTATTCATGTCTGGACAAATAAAGCTGATTCCTGAGCCTGTGAACACATTGAAATTGCTGCCACATTCATTGCAACCTTGGCAGAAGTAAATTGGACCAAGATGATATTCCTGGCCATTCTTTCAGTATAATTCCTTTCTTCACACTACAGAACCCTGATGTGGTCCTGCCCTAACCTTTCTTTGACTCAGTTCTCCTGCTGGGGGAGTTAAACAGTGAAAAAATGTTTCTGCACTTGCTTGAATTCAGCAGAGAGCAACTAATGAGCCCTCCTGATCCTCTGTGCCACTGGGGTTCGGGGACATGGTAGCGACAGCTCTGCCTAAGTCGTGGGGATCCAAAGCTTCACCGCACCTAGTGACCCCTTCGGGGCTGTGTGGTGGGATGGGCAGCCAGGGGCTCCCCAGTGCCCAATGGCACACTCCTGCCTGCACCTTGCAGAGGGGTCAGTTCCCCCCACCCTGGGAACAGGCATCCAGCTGCCTCCCCAGGCAGGCACACATCTGCCTCAGCTTCCAAATGTTATGGCCACCCTCGGGCACCTCAAACTGCCTGGGCACTATCTGCTGTGCTGCGCAGCAGGCATTCCTTATGCATGTCTTTTGTAACAATATTAAGGCATAATGTACATCTTTCAGACTTTTTGCACTGTGTTATGCTCATAAAACAATATATGATACTTCCTACCAACTAGACGATTAATACTTGGTTCAAGAGTAACCTATAAATTGGTTTTGGATGCTTGCAGGAAACTGCTGTAAAAATGTTTCTAGATAATTGGAATGTTCTGGAATTCATTATTTTTGTTATCAAAGTGTGTTAAAATCTACTATGATGGTATAGTCTGCATTCCCTTAATGCCCTTGAGTTTTTCTCACCATTCTGCTTTTTAAGAGTTTTAAGCTAATACACACAAGTCTCTACCACCTAATTTTTATTCATATATTGAAAGAGAAAAGCAAACTTTCCTGTTTTTTCAGTACCCGATCAGTTTCTCAGCTTGAATGAATGACTTGAATAAGTCCAAGTGCAGAGCAAAACCTTCTCTGCACCTGTGGAGAAGCTACAGCTGGCAAAAGCAAATATTTTTCCAGGTGTTCAGTCACCAGCTTCCTGCTCTTGAACGGTGAGATTTTCTTAAAATTTCAAGACTAAATGTGCTTAACTCAAGTATTACTTTTAATTTAACATTAAATGGTCTTAAGTTATTTCAGTAAACTTAGGCCTTCATAAAGGTTAACCTAATTTCAAAGTTAATTTTAAATTATTTAAATATTTAATTAAGTCAGTTTTAGCAACACTTAAGTATAGACCCTTTATTATTTCTGAGTAATAATTTTTGCACCCTTTGTCTGCAGAAAAAGCTTATTAGAAGTTTCCAACTGCTAAATCATATTAAGAGTGTAACAGTGATAACTTTTAATGTAAGAAGAACAAAAACTGTGATTACCAAATAAATTTGATGTGACCAGAAGCCCGACAGTTGTGCCCAGGGGGTAATTTTTTCAAGACTTGTCTCACTTTATTCAAAACATTTGAGCCCCCTGTTCCAAAGCAAGGGCCTGGCCCTTGGCTGGGCTGGTGCTCTTCTTTTCCAGGGAGTATGTTCCTTTCATTGCGAAACAGCTGCAGAATACTGACCCAGGGAGGGAAATTAAAACTACCTATACTGAAATGACTTTCTAAAGATGACATAGAAACCAGGCAACTCAATATGTCTGCTTTGGAAACTGCATGGCGTACAATCAATGGAGCTGTCATGAGCAATCCTAATCACCTTCCCTTTATAGTCTGAACTCATCTGCTACACACTTTTTAGGCCCGAGTCTCCCATTTGCAGGAAGACAAAGCACTGCTCTCTCTGCAGAGAGGAAGTGACCAGACTGAAGCTGTGATACACCATGCTACCACAAACAGAGCCTCAGCAAGGGAGAGCACAGAGAAAGGATGCTCTGAGGCCACGCGTATGGCTACTGTGTGGTGTTTGGGGTCCAGCAGCAGCAGAACATTTAGGTGTGAACTGAGCTGATTCCCAGGGCCTGGAGGTTGAGTTGTGCCATCCAGTCGGACCCTCTGTTCCTTGGAGCGGCACTGCCACAGCAGAGCAGCGTGCCTTGAGTGCCCCATGACGGCTCGCGTCCCACACTTGCGTGTGCAGCGCTCCCTTGCACCAGTCCACAGTTATTACTTACAGATATTTGCTTTAGCACGTGGCATATAGAACATTAAAAGGGTTTTGAAAAATCTCTCAGTTTTCAACTTCTGAAGGATTATTAACTTCAAAGTCTGAAGAAATGTCGGCCTTCTATGTTTGGAAATGCCAGCAGCCTTTGCATATCCCCACTGCAGTACCAAGCAACCCCCAGCAGAGAGGAACGATTACTGCCTCCGTGGTGTAAGGATGGCTTTTGATCTCCTAACATATTGGAAATTACTTAAAGGTAAGCCATCTGCTAGCTGAGGAACAAAAACAGATTACATCACACCCTGCTAGAAAGATTGTGTTAAATCCTGTGTATCAAGGCTTTTAATAATTCTAAATTAAGTCAGATAATAGGATTAGGTACACATTTTCCTTAGGCTTCTTTCACCAACTATTCACAAAGAAACTTTTTTTGGTGGAGATCTGTAAAATTCAGGCATGTTCCACTGTGAATAAAAAGGGTTCTTTCATAAATGAAACATTTCTTCAGATCACAATTGCTCTCCAAACATACTTACAGTAGCAAAGCAGGTCAGTGTGAGAGGACTGGGAGGAACTCAGCCCCTTTGTTTTTTGTTAGTAAAGTAGTATTAACTGCAAATGCTGGATTGCTTTTGCTAGGGTATTGCAACTACTTATATATGATGCAACCTATCCTTAAAAGATCATTCAAGAAACTGTTAAAAGGCTTTGAGTTTTCCTTTTTTTTTTTGTTTTAGAGTAGTTGGCCACCTAAGAAAGGTGGTTCACACCAGTTCTGTTTACACTTACAAGAAACTTTGGCTGCTATTCCCTGTGATTAGGAGAGCGTAAACCTCAATATTTTGGCTTTGACACTGTCCAGGAAAAGATGCTCGTAAGACAATCCTCCCACACTCCTTTCACTGTTACATCCTGGTTCCTGGCAATCTCTGAATCATGGACTACAATAGCTAGAACTTATATCCAAGTCGTTGAATTTAATAGCACTTAGTGGACATTTAAAATTTCCCTAATTTGTGCAATTATTTTGTAATCTCATTTATAGTTTTGGCTTCTCTAGCATACTTTGACAATGAGTTTCACAATTTAGGTCTATGTTGTGTGGTTATAATTTCCTTTTGTTAAAACTTTTGAGCTCATAATTTTATAAAGGGGGCCATTTACTGACTACTTTTCTTGACAGAATTAAAGAATTTGGAATCATGTTTGTAAGCAAGATAATTTGGTCGTTTGGAACTTGTTTTTATGCTTGTTGTCATTCATTCTTTTGAATTAATCAGTGACTTTTACTATGTCTTTATCAAAAACACATAAAAGAAAAATTATTTGTAATATTTTTTTTCAGGTGGTCTGGGATTTATTACTGAAAATGTTTAATATGACAGAAGAAGGCATGCTTGTTACCATTAAGAAATCCTCCTTAGCCAACAAATATTCATGGCCTTACCATCAATTAGTAGTTAACACACTCAACTGTGGTAAGTGGTATCTTCCTCTGTGAGTAACTCACTTCATTTCAAAGCAAAGTATTCCCTCATAAAATAAGGCTATAAAAATCTGGAAACATATCCGTTAGAATCAAAGGTAGAATATATGGCTTCTGAGCAATAAAAAAAAATGCAAATATAAAGCAATTGCAGCCTCATGTCACAAAAACTTCTGGGCAGAAACTTGGTGAGTTCCCCTATCTCAGACACAGTTACAGTCACCAGGGTTACCCTTATGGTCAAGGACAAATACATATTACTCTTCTGTATGTGAACCCCAGAAGTCATTGCTTGTGTTAGATCAGAGTTTGGAAAACTAAGTCCCCAACTAGTTGGTTATGGTTTTACACCTATGTTTAGCACAAAAGAAGTCTTTTCCATTTCTGATGTCAAATACACCATCATATAGATACTAGGACAAAAGCAAAAGACAAAGTTGCCAAGTATGGAATTGTATTGAAACAATAATAAGAATCTCCCTCCACCTTCTGTGCCCTGGCAGTTAAGTATTTCTGGAAGTTCAATTCAGTAGAACTGGGTAGGTTAACTGGCCAGGGAAAGTGAAGTGCTTTGCACTTCATTATAACTGAAAGTGTAGCGAAACTGAGCAATATGGATATTTGAAGATGAGGTATCCAGTAGCATATCTCATATTGACTGGAAAAATGTACAGTTATCTTTGCAACAAGCAAAACACACCACTCTAGATTTTTTTTATGTTGAATTTGCATGCAGGAGACACCGCACAAGCCTGTATCACATAGCTCAATATTCTACTTATATGGAAACTAAGCAGTCTAGAGAGACCTGAGGAAGAAGCTTTACTTCAACACAGCCAATCTGCTAATCTTGGCCTTCAGACATTCCTTTGCGTCAGTGAAGAGCAGTTTCTTTTCCATGTCCTTTCAGTCCTTGCCTTTTCCAACATGAAACTGCCAACAGTATCCCTGTAAAAGCTGAAAAGGAGAGGAGAATTGACTTTGGAGCTCCTATACAGTGATCCTTGCAACTTCCACCCACCAGCAGTTTACCCCATGGAGAGGTCTGGAGTCCTCAAGCACCCTAGTTTACAAACTCTGCAGTTTAAAACACATGTAAACACTAGATAATTTAAAAGTACAGATGTGACGTTACTACTTCAGATCAAATGTCAATGTATCTCTGTTTTCTGCCTCCAGTAGTTGACATAAGCATATGCCCATGGAGAAATAAGAGCAAGTCGAGCCTGTATGATACTTTGCACTAAGCCTCACATCCAGCTTTCAACTATTTTCAGCTCCATTTGGCCACGTAGATGCCCACTAGTTCTGGCAGTGGCAGAGTCTGTGAAGAAACTTTCTCTATCTAGCTCTTGATGCCACTGATGATTTCATAGATCTCAACCTTCTTTCCAGACCTCATTGTCTAAAACCTGGTTTAGAACTACTGCATTCATTTTGAGAGAAGGAGATCACAAATTTATAGAGTCTTAGGACATCAGTAGATTGTGGCTTTATGCAGTGGCATAGTGATACCCTCTATTCTACTCCTTTCCAAATAAATTGTTGATGTTTGACTTGCTTTTTTCGACCATTACTCAGTATTGATATGACATTTTCAAAGAGTTATCCACCTTTGTAGCTAGATCTCAATCCTGAGTGGTGAGGTCATCTTAGAGCCCACCATTTTCTAGATTAATTTAGAGTTTTCCCATGCACATCACTTTACACTTATGAACAGTGAATTTCCTTCACCATTTTATTGCCCAACTGCTTAGTGACATGAAGGCCTCCACATTTGGCCCTTGTCATTTGATGTTCTGGGTAACTAAGGATGATTAGCAAACCTGACCCTAGTGCTCATCCCTTTTGCAAGACATTTTAAATATATCAAACAGTGCCTGCAGAATTCTTATGATGCTTTCACTTCAATGTGAAACTGAACATTTACTCCTACCCTCTGTTTTCTGTCTTTCATTCAGATATTCATCTAAACAAAAATTCCTCTTTAGACCACCGAAGTTTAGCTTCCTTAAAATCTTTACTGAGGGATTTTGTAAAAAGCATTTTGGAAATCCAAGTAGACTGTACCTAACAGATCACCCTTATCTAAATTTTTTTTCATTTTTTCCAAGAACTCTACATTTATAAAGCAATACTTCCATGGACAAGGACATGGAGTAGTTCCAGATGTGCGTTACTTCTATTCTTATTAAACATGCTACCGGTGTGTCCTGTATAGATGTCAGTCTCACAGGCCTGCAGTTCCTCAGATCTTCCCTGGAATAATTTCTAAAAACTGACATGCCATTTGGTGCTCTTCAGTCCTGCTGCTAAGGCAATTTCAGGCAAGAAATTACACACCATCACTAATAACGCAGCTATTGCATCCTTGCATTGTCCTAGAACAACTGGCTTAATGACATCTGTTCTTGGTAATTTTTTTTTACTGTTCAGTTGTCCATTTGTTCCTTATCCTTTTCTGCAGTCATTTCAATTTCAAAGAGATACTTTGCTCACTACCCAACAAAAAAAACACTCCTGAGTGACAATGTCCTTATTTTCTTCCTGAGTGACAATGTCCTTATTTTCTTCCATAGTGAACAGTGATGCAAACAATTAATTTAACTTCTCTGAAGTGATCTTTTCCTTCTGTGTCACGATCATCAAGTAGTCCTGCAGACTACCTGGAAGGTCTGCTGTTTAAAAAAAAAAAAAAATTTAAAACAGTTTTGCTTGCCTTACTGCATTTTGAAGTTCAAGCTTCCAGCATGTATTATTGTATTTTCCTTGTTTGCGCACGATTTCATATGATATCATCATATGGTACAAAGCAGTGTTTTTCCAGATATGTCAATTGATACAGCTCAATCAGAGACTTCTTAGAAAAACTGGTTTTGCACAGAAAACAGCTGGGAGAAGCAGTGTTGTCTTTTTCCTCCCTTTCTGATATTTGCAAAGTGGTTAAAATGGAGATGTGGGAGGCCTGGTCTCTATTTCTTCCTTTTCCTAAGATAATTCAGGCCTATATTCATGCCCTAATTAACAGGCAGATAGGCTATTTTTGGACAATACCCCTTTTTTCCCTTCTTGTTGAAGATGTTCCTCTTCTCACAGCATTTGTAAAGTATTGGCTGGGTGGCAGAACATTAATTTTGGAAGGGAAGTCTCATGTTAGCTCTCATCACCTGTGACTTCTGTTACACATTATATGACCACTCAATAACACACGTATATAGCTTTTAGTACAGCAGCAGGACTCAGCTGTCCTCCTGTGAAGCTGCAGAGCCATACTGACGATTCTTATAGCTCAAAGAAGCAACGCAAAGTAGAACTTCAGCAAAAAGGAATGTGTTTCTGCTTTTTCTTCAGTCCAAAAGCCCCTGTAACTTGGTCTTTAGGGAGCACACTGGGAGGTATGGATTCAAACTCACTGTGATCACAGTGAGAACTCAGCCATGGTCTCCCAGCTGGAAACTGACTTGCGTAGAGTCAGCAGACAGAAAGAGATGCTAAAGTAATCTTTTACCCAGACACTCATCTTTAGAGAGACACAGGCTAAGCCTGAGTCCTTTGACAGAAAGGGTTTAAATGCAGGTCTTCAGAAGATTGTCCGGGGTCCAAGGCTCTGCTGCAGGGTCTGGCCAACATTGGTGTGCTGCCTCCTGGGTTTTGTCAATCTCCTCTGAGGTAGCGAGGGGGAAACTGGACCTCTCATTCAGAAGTGCAAATTCCGTTATGTGGATGTCTTTGAATTTGGGCCAAAGGGCTGAATCAACAGAGATTTATATGACTAACTGCTACTTAGGCACCTAAATCCGATGTTTAGGTATTGCTGAGACTCTCAAAACTCATGCTGAATTGCTGCCTACCATTTTAACTCATCCTTACTTCCAGGTTTTATATCACCTAACCTTAAACACTTGCAATGTAGATATTTACATCCGAGTTAGCCATCCTTGGTTCCTCCTGTGCTCAGCAGAGAGAGAAAGGAGTTTCTGAGGAATGAGTCATCTGACCCACTTTAGAGGTCTATAGTACATCCCATGGACTATACAGCGACCCTGTGGTGACAAGCTCAGATGTACCTGCCGGCACAGCAGGTGATTACATTTAGACAGATTAATTGAAACCCTGGTGTCAGAGGAGCTATGGATCATTTGTATGCTTGGTACAGCAACAAACCACCTGTGCATAGCAAATGTGAGCTATTTTAAACCTCAAAGAAAAATCACATTGCGCATTGGTATAAGCTAAGAGCAAGCCCGTGAACAGCTATGATGGCTGAAGTGCAGGGAATAAGCAAGTTGCTCTGTGTGGTGTGCATGCAAAATGGCCAAGGCCTCCTGTTCTAGAGCTAGGCCAAGCCCTTGCCACCTCCATGCCTCACTGAGCTGCTGGCACTAGGCATGACCACATCTCTCCAAAAGGTGCCAGCATGCTAGACAGTCTCCATTTAAACAGTGCTCTTCTTGGAAAGCATGAACATAAATGGATGCCTAAAGTTCCAGGATGCCTAAAATTTAAGCACTGAAATTTTCAGGTCCTGCTGGCCCTAGATATAGTGAATTTCAGTATAAAAAGTTCCTGTGTCTTTAATCTCTAAATGTGAGAATTTAGTTTTGCATTAATCCTAATTTGACCTCATAGCTACTAATTTATCTATTATTTCTTTCTTACGGGGAAAAAACCAAAAAAGATGGTGAAAATCCTTTTAACAATAGGTGCTGGAATACTCTGACTTCAGTCTCAATGGTGGCAAGGTGTCCTAAAAATTGGATAGAAGTTGGGCTTGAGGCCTTTACAACACTATGGTATGCAGAGGAGAACCTGCTGGAGCTACAGGATTAACTTGAGTGGTCAAGGTGATCCACAGTGTGAAAAAGAGCTGTCTGATGAAGCCTGTACCTAAGCGGCTGGGTAGGTAGGATGAAATATTTTACTTACTTATTATCATTAAAGACTGATAGAAATACTAATAACTCTTAATTATAAAGTTAAGAAGCAATATTTCTATGACCATTGGAAAACACTGGAAATTCACATTAATTTTAACTAAAACAAGCTCAAAACCATTTGTTGAACCGTAGTTTAACGGATTTTTTTTTTTGCATTTGAGTGAATGGTCTGGATTTACAACTAAGGTATCAGTGCACCCAGAAATGACAAAAGGAATTCTCTGAAAATTTGCCATCTTAACTGGAGGAAGCCTGAACACTGACATTCATCTTGCTCTTAAAGTACATGGAAAACATCTCTATCCTCCTACATCTGGAAGCTAGTTATGAGAAACATAGATCACTAACACCTTTTAATAATAAATTTACTTTCCATTCTGACCAACTTTTTGAAGTGGCCCTCTCTGGTGATTCTTATCCTTGTTACACTTGACAAGCTCAAACAAGACAATGGCAGGCAGCTAGTGCCATATACACTGCAGAAGGGAAAGATTCCCAGTAGTGGTTTATGAGAGGTTTATTTTTTATTTGTTATTTGTCCTATTTCTTCACTGAGGGAGGAATTAACGTATTTTTAAATTTAAATGTTATTTTTTAATTTAAATGTTATTAATTGTATGTATCTACAGCTCTCTCTAGTGACAAAAAGCTCATAAAAACTGTAGCTCAGAACATTTAGTAGCTGTCTGTTATTCTTTAAGCAATGCAAATTACTTGTCTTGTTTTAATCCACTAATTTCACAAATCTACATACCTATGGCCAAAACATACTCTACTGACTCCTTACACCCTCAGTACTTCCAGTGATGTAAACAGAGATTGTGACAAAACAGTCACTGCAAGATTTGGTTTCTAATCAGTAAATATTGCTAGGTTTGTACCTCATTACCATAGTTCATTTTTTCTTCTGCCACAAACAATCAACCACAAGGTTTTCTCCTGCACAGTGCTGACTGAGCCTTGCTTGCAGCCTGTGCTCCACATCTCGCAACAGGGTCTAGATACAGCCTGTGCTCCGCATCTCTGACAGGGTCTATATCTTGACTTACAAGGCTCTGGTGCCTGGAAGTGACACTGATCTTTGCAAAAATAAAAATCGTCTATGAAGTAGATTCTTGCCTGGCCTGGAAACTGCTGTTTACAGTGGCATTAGGTAATGCTTTTGTTATTGACAATATTTAACTTCAGCAGAGTCACAGACTTTTAGCTTCATTTTTTCATGCCTTGACAGAAAATTAACCAATGCAGCCTCTCAAGCACTTAAATAAAAAGTACTTGGCAGTGCTGTTGCCTTTTTTTAAAAACTTCTCTATACAGTTCAGTGTAAATATATGTTCCTTTCATATCAACTTCTGCCAGCACATCCGAGTATCCCTTCAGAAGATTCGGACAAACAGCCAGACCTTGAATGCATGGTGGGTGGAATCACTGCATCCCTGAGTTGTAGATGTTGCACCGTTTTTACATGGATGTGTCAGTGCTACCCCTATTTAGATTCATTTGCTTTAGGGTGCTTTTCTTTTTTGCCCCAAGACAAAACAGCATGCTAACTGCTGAAGCTCCCATGCCTTTTGACCTTGCCAAGCTTTGTTAGAGCATCTTATCTTTACACAATACCCACAAGCATGCGTAGGACACTAGAATCAGTGTACCAGAAACTCAGTGCAGTTTTGAGTCACAGCACCATAGGCTAAGAAGATGTGACATATATTTCCATATCAAAACAAGAAAAATCTTTCTTTCCCCTTTTCACTGATGCATAACATCCCAAAAGGCAAGAATGGCCTTCAGCTAACACAGATCAATTTTCTTTCAGCTTCAATCACCATTTAATTACTGTTGACTTCTTTAACCTTTTTCTCTTCCTTTATGGATTAGATTCCTTTATACTCTATTGCCATTTACTTTCTCTGTGACATAATCAAACTTAAAATGCTGTGATAAAATTTTACATTTTTCTTCTTCCTTCCTACTCTTTATGTCAAATTTACTTCAAAAAACAGATCATTTTTTGAGGAGAAAAACTTTTTTAATGAATTGACTTTTAAATTTATCTTTCTCCAGTATGTAGATGTCATTTGCTTTAAGCAAGTAATTGCTCAGATAACTGGATGGCATGCTGGATAAAAGCACTAGGTTTTCACCTCTTAACATTTCAGGAGAAAAACACCCACATGGCAATATATTTTGGAAGTAATGAGTTTTGTTGACTCAGCTTAATCTTTAGCAAATATTTCACATTTCACTAACTCTGAGACCAGATAAAAATAGTACAGTTAGCAGTTTTTATCAGAAGGAAGCCATTGCTCAGTAGATACAGAAAAGGAATGGTTTCTCTACTAATATCTATAAAACAAGCAGAACATTGGGCAGAGATCCTTCCAGCCAAATCAGAGCATTCATTCTTTGTCACTTATTCCTTCTGTTGGATCCAGTCCACATATGTGTGTATCATTGAGCATGAACTGATATAATTCAGGACAGAATATGGCCCCCTACATCTTTTAAATCAATTCCTTTGAAACTTCTTTATCTGGACATGCAATGAATACTGTCTATTTTCTAGCACCCAAAATTTGTTAGGACTAAAACTCCATATGTAACCACATCTTAGTGGAGATGCAAATACCTAACATCACTTCTACAGTGCAGTGGTAGCACCAAGGAGTTAGGCACTAAGTAATGGAGCAGAATGATTTCTTGTTTGTTTAATTTTATGGCCCAAAGGAAGGAGTGGGTCTTCAATTACTACCATCTACAGTGTAACTGCATATGACTCTGTTACCATAGATTTTCTTCTGAGAACTTGTTTTTTCAAAACATTTGTCCTTTTACTTCTAATTAACGTGGAGTGATATAGTTCCAAGGACTACAGGGCAGAAGATTTTAGAAGAGAAGTGAGGATGTTCCGAGGTATGTGTCATTATTGGCAGTAACTTTGATCCTCCTGCATCTTTTAGATGTCACAATTAACAGCTTTAAAAAACAGCTTTATCTCATGGATCTTAGCTATGATGTCCATCCAAGCTATTTATTTGTTTTTACTATATCCGTTGTATAGGCTGTCATAACTATTTATGTCTCCTTCTCAAACATCCAAAAAGCAAGAATAAGGTCAACCCTTGAGAGCAAAACAGGATACAGAAAAGTAACAATTCTTATTTATGTTGTACTACATGCTACTTATTTCCTGGTTTTTTTGATAATAATTAAGCCATGAATTAAATTTCTTTTTACATTAATTATATATTACTGCACAGTGGTAGGTAACTATTAATTCACTGGAGAAATACAGTTTATTTTTTATACAGTTACAGTAAAGTAAATGGAGAAAATACTTTAAAAAGAATTGCACTGAAGGGAGAGCATGGAGAATAAAAATAAAACACATCAAATACAGATGAAAAAACGCAAAGTGTAATCCTTCTGAGTCACCTGGTCTCTTCTTTCAGCCACCACAGGCTTGTTTTGTGTTGGTGTGTGCTCCTGCATTCTGTATACCGCTATACTGTATGCCTAAATATACACATACATATTTATAGCAGATGATGTAGCTTTCACATCCTTTAGAGTGAGGATGAGCTTACACTGAAGCACTGTAACCTACCTTGTTTAACAATTGGTAATTGTGATCTGTCTGGTTTCAATGATCAGGAAAACACCATGCAGGACCCATGACATCGCATATTAAGGCCATAATTTTCAAAAATACATAGCTATGGACATTAGACGTGAAGACAAAATGTACATAACTCAGTTTAAGAACATCAATAAAAAGATCTGCCTGTAATACATCTAGACATGATAGAACAGATATTAAAAAAAGCCATCAATATTAGCTAAAACAGTTGGAATTAGTTGTATTGGCTTATAAAATCTAGACCTTTCTGCAGTGACTCATTTATTTATATAACTTGGTCATACTATCCAGAACTGTAAAAAGCGTAGTAAATCACATCTTCTGCCATTCTATTTCATTCCTTCCTCTCATACATATTTTAGCACAAACAGAAAGGGACATCTATTGTTTACATATTTTAGAAATAATTTTAAAGAGCTGTTTCTTAGTTTAACATCGGAAAATGTTAAATAAATTGATGTCAGTCTTGAAGGTTTTTGTGTGTCTGGTTTTAACATCAGTAAATATACAGCAGTCCTATGCACTACAACACCTGCTTGGAACCAGCCAATTACTCTATATTCTGGAGTTTTCAAAAGTTTTTTAGTACTTCTGTATATATTGAAATGGTTTAGAACAATTTTATTCCAAAATGTATATGTGAAATCTTCTGAACTGAAGATTTTAAAAGCAGCTACAACTAATCAAAGCTTAAAATTTTGGGAGAAAATCAGGAATGAGCTAAGGGAAATGACTGGATCTTCCTGCGTTTACATAGCTCATAAAATGAGCAAAAGTTCAAAAAACATGACTTATTTCAAAGATTAGTACAAAGTTTAATAGTGCCAATTAAGTCTCTACATGATGCATTCAGTCCTCTGGTATAGACCACGCAGTTATTGCAGTGTAATTGGACAGTAAATGTAATTTATATCGCAGCTATTAACGTTTACAGTGTAAGTGACCTGAAAGGATTTTATCTGAGGCATGTAATATTTATTTCTGATTTTTAACGATCACTTTCATAGAATCATAGAATCATAGAATCATAGAATGGCCTGGGTTGAAAAGGACCCTAGCAGACCTACTGGAGAGAGTCCAGAGGAGAGCCACGAAATTAATCAGAGGGCTGGAGCACCTCCCCTATGAGGACAGGCTGAAAGAGCTGGGGTTGTTCAGCCTGGAGAAGAGAAGGCTCCGAGGAGACTTAATAGCAGCCTTCCAGTACCTGAAGGGGGCCTACAGGAGAGATGGGGAGGCACTCTTTATCAGGGAGTGTAGTGATAGGACAAGGGGTAATGGGTATAAACTGAAAGAGGGTAGATTTAGACTAGACATTAGGAAGAAGTTTTTCACTGTGAGGGTCGTGAGACACTGGAACAGGTTGCCCAGGGAAGCTGTGGATGCCCCATCCCTGGAGGTGTTCAAGGCCAGGCTGGATGAGGCTTTGAGCAACCTGGTCTAGTGGAGGGTGTCCCTGCCCATGGCAGGGGGGCTGGAACTAGATGATCTTTAAAGTCCTTTCCAACCCAGACCATTCTATGATTCTATGATTCTGTGATTCTATATACAGCACTGAGCATGAAAGCAAAGATGTGTAATTGGAAATGTTTGCATTGAGAAGTTCATGCTTTGTGTGGAATCTATTTTCAGTAGTCGATAAGATCAAATGCATTTAAATACAGGGTGATACACTGAGCTTCTCTTGTAACAGAAAATTAAACAGCTATTTCCTTTATTTGTTCACTATGCACAAAATGAAGAGATCTTCCTTGGTTGTGCAGGAAATGTCCATATCTCTGCATTGTAAAGCAGTACCTGCTGGTGGGCAGCGTACTGGATAGAAATCCATAGTCATTTTATTAATGGATTATTCCTATGAGAGCTTACAAACTGTCTTTTTTTTCTTTTGACTTTGAGGCATATGACTCACAAAAGGGGGATATAAACATTTTCGAGGCATGACATGAAGCTAGAGAAGAAAGCAAAATACTAGAATAATAAGACTCTTAACCATATACAGAATAGGTATTACATGTACCCTTTTGTAAGTGCAGAAAAGATAGCTTATCCACAAGCTATAATTGTCAATATAAACCCCATCAAGTCTGTGTAAATGAAGACAGACACCATTGTCCTGTAAATCCAAATTTAACTTTGGAGACTGCTGGAGTTTCTGCTTGAGCTGAGTAGGGAGGAACAAATTACAAAATCCAAGGAGCTCAGTACTCAATGATCCACATGAGATTTTGGATGGGTCAGCCAAAAATATTATATCGAACCTTTCACTTGGTGCTCCTGGTGTCTTCCCATCCTCTGCCGGAATGGAGCCCCTGCGTGTCACCCAAAAATACAGTCACAGTGTAAGGTTTCTAAGATGACAAAAAATTTATTTCTTCACTCAAACAGAAAGGTGGTAGTTTATTTTGTTTGCATGTTATTTAAGGCTAGATGGGAAAAAGATAATATTTTCAGCTGGACTTCAAAAGCATGCCTGCAAAATACAGCATGAACTGCTTCTTGACAGATTAATATGGATGAGTGCTTACATGTAATCTGTCATTTATTTGTACGAATCCATATTTAGCATGTAAATAGATACTTGTCACTGGACTCCATTTCTACAGTTGGTCAAAACAAAACCCTGATGTGCATTGTGCCAACCAGTGGTGCCCAAAAATCTGCATTCAATTTCTGTAGTTCAAACCTACTTCTAAATGAAAGTGGCAGTTTTCCAACAAGGTCACTCCCAGTAAAGATTGTGGTGGTGATGGGATCATGTGGAATACTTATTTTACAGTTCATCATTTCTTTCTTTTTCTCTGTCAGCATACATATTCTCCTCCTGGAGTGGTTTCTCATAATTAAAAAGATTTCTTATTTTTCTAAGAAGATTTAATCTCTACTTCCAACCGAATTTTAGCAGGACTAAGCATGATTCAACAGGATGTGCCAAGTGCAACCAGCAGGGAGAATTTCTGTACATGGATCCGGTATGGAATATGTGCCTCCTTTAACCTCAGTTAGAGAAAAGGCAGGAGAAATCTATGTTTTCCTCTCTCAAAAATATATCTGTGTTAACTGTTATTCTGGTGTTGACACTGTACTTTCTGTGTAAGCATTGCCTATTGCTTGTAAATATCATTTACATGTGTGGCATATACCAGATGTTATGTTGAGTCATCGGGATGCAAGTGAGATTCGGGGACTTGAATAGCACACAGAGTCTGTGAGATCTGATCCTTTGGAGTTCCCAGCTAGCCACTGTGGGATGCAATTTATCTCACCAGACCATGGAGGTCTAACAGCCATATAAATCTGAGCTAGGCATTGCCCCTACTCTAAAGTCAGTGAAGAGGGCATAAAAACCAGCAATCATCCCCTCTTCTGATAAACATTCAAAGAATTGGCATGAATGATCTTCTGCGGGTGCATATTACGCTAGGTTGATTATAGTGTGGGGGTTTTTTATTAGGATAACTATTAGACATCTGAAGTCAGATTAGACTAAGCTTATCATCGGACAAAACAACTTAAACTTTATAAATGGAGTTGGATAGTTCAGGGTTAGGGCTCTGCATCTAAAGGAGTTGTAATCACATCACACAAAAAGTAGCTGTGATTTCGACCTGCAATTTTCAAGTGACCACATTTGGCACAGGAAAGCTGTATTCTTCACCTGGCTTCTTCCTCAATTGTTTCATCTGACAAATTAAATATTAGTATGTAAATAAAGCTACTGAAGTACAAAAATTAGCCGGAGGTGCTGATCCCACATCCTGACATAATCACTAGCCTTGGTACCTCTGCAGCTGAAAGGTAAGCAGTCAGAGACAGCGGAGTAGGAGCAAGGCAGGAAAGTGAGAGAGATCTTTAGGGTCCTTGCTTGACTCACTCAGGGGAAAAACATGCAAATGAGCTGCGGGCACACCAGTGCTGCTGAATTCACTATCCTGCCTGTTTACCTCTGGGAAGCAGCCAGTGCCAGCAACAAGAGCTTGGGGAATTCTCACTGCAGGGAAATGAGACAGCAAGGGAGTAAGAACAAATAAAAAAGGAAGTTGGTTCTGAGTTAGAGAAAGATACCAAACAATCAGGGTATAAAACACACTGAGTAAAGCACCTTTTTTCATGGCTGTTGACAGCTGCAATCTGTTGTTACCAGAGGAGACTCTGCCCTCCCAGAAGAAATGGGCTGGGTGAGCTGTGCTGCTTCAGTTTTCTCAAGCTGCTTTTACTGCAGCTCTTCCAAATGCCAGGGAATGCCAGGAACCCTGCATAGCACGGTGAAGCTAAGAGTCCCTTTTAATTTTTGCCTGTTATCTTACATGGCTTAATTCTGCAGTAGTATGTAAAACATAATTACAGCTATCTGGAAGTACAGCTGTCTTTATCTGCCTCCAGTAGCACTTACAAGCAACTTGCTGCCTCATTGCCAAACCTGAAGCCAGAAATGCATTTGTACAGGGACAGAATGATAATGTCCAATGTCAGGTGAAGGACATTTGCTTTCATTATTTTTCCCTTGTCTCTTGTATTATTCACGTATTTCCTCTTCTTTAATATTTCTCCTCTTGATTATTAATGTATGAAGAATGTTGGCTGCACAGTTCAGAACATGACAACACCTGAGACAAAGAAGCCAAACATTGCTATGTGTTATTTATAGGATTTCAGGCTTCTCTGTATTTCCCTCAATTTCTGGGATTTTATAATTAAAGGAGAGAAAGAAAACCAACTCAGATTCAGATGGTGAAAGAAGCTCCAGAGCTCTGTGTTTGACCTATTTATGCCAGAATGCCTCTTTAATCACTAGAGCATTCATGTTGTAGGGGGTCAGAGGCTTCATGTATTAATGCACAAAGTCATGGGATTGAGTTGAATAATTTATTAATTGCTTTTGTGCATCACACCTAGGGCTTCTTTTTGGGAGGGGGTAAAATATTTAGTTAATTAAAACAGCATACTTGACTCATTTACACTCAGTTTAAGACTGAAAGGGCAAAAAGACAAATTTTTCTGTCTGTGGTTTCAATGCTTAAGAATTTGAACTTGTGCTTAGTGCCAATAGCACAGAATCCCTGTTTTAGCTGTTGTCCAACATTAGCATCATACCTCATGACTGGAGTGGAATTAGCACCAGGAAATAGTCTACAGAGGACTCAGGAGAATATGATTGTCTTCACCACTCAGGCTTGAGTAAGTGAAACTCTGGACTTCCATTTTTTGTTTTTGTTTCAGGCATTTTTCATGCAGAAGTGAAGGAAAGGGGAAGGGAATTAGCCATCTCACCACTGGAAAGTGTTTTGAAATCTCTGAATGAATAGTGCTATGTGGGCAGCATTTAACCTCAGTTTGGACAACTAGACAGAACAGTACGCATTTTGCAAGATCTTTCAGAGTCTTCCAGCTGAACAAATTCTCACATCTCTCCAGCCATGGCTGGGAGCAATGACCTTTAGAGGGCTGAGCACTTCACTTGGAAGGGCTTTGCCACAGACATTTCACAGAATCATAGAATCATAGAATGGTTTGGGTTGGAAGGAACCTTAAACATCACCTAGTTCCAAGCCCCCTGCCATGGGCAGGGACCCCCTCCACTAGACCAGGTTGCTCAAAGCCTCATCCAACCTGGCCTTGAACACCTCCAGGGATGGGGCATCCACAACTTCCCTGGGCAACCTGTTTCAGTGTCTCACCACCCTCACAGTAGAAAATTTCTTCCTTACATCTAATCTAAATCTACTCTCTTTCAGCTTAAAACTGTTACCCCTTGTCCTATTGCTGCACTCCCTGATAAAGACTCCCTCCCTATCTCTTCTGCAGGCCCCCTTGAAGTACTGGAAGCTGCTATAAGGTCTCCCCAGAGCCTTCTCTTCTCCAGGCTAAGCAACCCCAGCTCCCTCAGCCTGTCCTCATCGGGGACGTGTTCCATCCCTCTGATCATCTTCACGGTCCTCGTCTGGACCTGATCCAACAGGTCCATGTCCTGCTTATGTTGGAGGCCCCAGAGCTGGATGCAGTACTCCAGGTGGGGTCTCATCAGAGCAGAGTAGAGGGGGGAGAATCACCTCCCTTGACCTGGACATTATTGGCTTTCTGGGCCACGAGTGCACACTGCTGGGTCATGTTAAGCTTCTCATCAATCAACACCCCCAAGTCCTTTTCCTCAGGGCTGCTCTCAATCCCTTCCCCTCCCAGCCTGCATTTGTGCTTGGGATTGCCCTGACCCATGGGCAGGACCTTGCACTTGGCGTTGTTAAATTTCATTAGGTTTGCACAGGCCCACCTCTCAAGCCTGTCAAGGTCCCTCTGGATGGCATCCCTTCCCTCCAGTGTGTCCACCACACCACACGGCTTGGTGTTGTTGTCAAACTTGCTGAGGGTGCACTCAATCCCACTGTCCATGTCTCCAACAAAGATGTTAAACAGCGCCAGTCCCAATACTGACCCCTGAGGAACGCCACTCATCTCCACGTGGACATTGAGCCATTGACTGTAATTCTTTGAGTGCAACCATCTAGCCAATTCCTTATCTACCCAGTGGTCCATCCATCAAATCTATGTCTCTACAATTTAGAGACAAGGATGTCACATGGGACAGTGTCAAATGCTTTCCTCACTTTCTGGACCCAACTGGTTCCCAAGGGCCACAGTGAGAACAATTCATTCCTTAATACCTGCTGGAGAAGACCAGAGCAGCCAAGAGAGTGCAATTAGTGCTCAGTGTCTGGCTATTTTCCTGCCTTTAGTGACTGCAAAAGATATTTTCTTACAGAACACTTGTAATCCTTAAATAATTTCCATTTTGTGTTTACTAAGAAAATAGGAGTTCAACTTTTTACTAGCTCATAGCCCTCTGAAGATACTTTTCTGGAAAATATACTTATTATCTTTTTCTTTTAGATACCACCATAAAAAATAGACAGAAGAATGTAAAATGTATATACAATGCTGTGATTGCTGTCCAGTTTGTTTAAATTAGAGAAACTCTATATTTTATAGTTGTACAAATAACTTAGAATTGTTTGCATTATGAAACTAAAGAACACAGAAGCTGTAAAAAGACATGACAAAAGAAAGAGTGATTAAAAATAATTCTCAGTAGTCTTCCATTTGCCTTAAAACCAGAACTTGCTACCAGTTGTGTAAAGTAGTGTCAGGTTTTATTCCTAGAAATCCTCTGGAATCCTTCTGATTGCTCATATTCTTAATTTTTCTTGTGATGTTTTAAGATTACTTTCTGTAGAAGAATTTATTTATTAAATACATTCTAACAGCTTTTACTCCTATGCAGAAACTGAGTGCCAGTAAGTCACAATGTTTACTTATTTTTCTATTTTTCTGAATTTTCTATAAAGTATTACAAAGTAATTGCATAATACTTATAGAGACTTACCATTGACCTGTATGATTTTTTGCTTCAGTCCTGTGGTCTTGTTGCTTTCCTAATTTGGATGACTCTACTTCAAAAAAATGCATAAGGTCCTGAAGGATGAGTTCCAGCATGAAGACTCCAGGTGTCTTCTGAGTGGTGTCAAAAGTGACAGCAAACTCCAAAATGAACTTGGAAAGTTGCCACTTCACCAGATAAAGAACCAGTCCAGCAACTGGTATGTGTCATTGTCATGGTTTAACCCCATCCGGCAATAAGCACCACACAGCCGCTCACTCACTCCTGTCATGGCAGGATGGGGGAGACAATCAGAAGACTAAAAGGGAGAAAACTTGTGTGAAGTTTAATAGGGAAAGCAAAAGCTGCACGCACAAGCAAAGCAAAATGAGGAATTCATTCACTACTTCCCATGGGCAGGCAGGTGTTCAGCTATTTCCAGGAAAGCAGGGCTCCATCACACGTAATGGTTACTTGGGAAGACAAACATCATAAATCCAATCGTCCACTCCCTTTTTCTTCTTCCCTCAGCTTTATATGCTGAGCATGATGTCATATGGTAAGGAATGTCCATTCCGTCAGTTGGGATATGCTGTCCCAGCTGTGTCCCCTACCAACTTCTTGTGCAGCTGATGAGGTGGTGTGAGAAGCAGAAAAGGCCTTGACTGTGTGTAAGCACTGCTCAGCAGTAACTAAAACATCTCTGTGTTATCAACACCATTTTCCACATAAATCTAAAACATATCCCTGTACTAGCTGACCTAACCCTAACCCTATCCCAGCCAAAACCAGCACAGTCATGGAATATTTAATTAATGGGGTGCAGGAGACCCTTGGTACAGGCTTTTGGTAGTTGTATTTCCTTCTGTCTTCTTACCTCAGCATAATAATTTTATTCCTGTTACTACACATGCCACCAGGACACGCTATCCACCATCCCATGCTGTCCAGATGGTACCTGCTGCAGTTGATCAACTGAAGACCAACCAAACAGATGGGGAAAGAGGTGCCTAAATGCTGCAATACAAAAAGAGAGATGAAATGCAGTGAGTAACTCTAAGAGACCATTCCAGAGAGTCAACGAGCCTTCCCAGCACTGGCAGTGCTAAGCGCAGGAATTCCAGATTTTTCAGTTTCTTTCTGTGTTAAAAGGACCTGATTTCCTTGTTCATTTTAATAGTCCCCCTCTAACCCTATGTATTTGAATTTGGTTTAGGTTGACTACAATTGCTGTCAATTTTCTATGTAAGGTCCCAGCAGTGGCTTGTAGATGGCATTAGTACCTTTTGGAAATATGGGAACTGATATGTTCCTATGAGCACTTTTTCCTTTTTTTCCAGTATCTTGTACTATTGCATGATCAACTAACCTTTCTCTTTCATTGCCAGCCTATAGCAGGAGTCTGTGTTACATCAGACACAAGCTTGTGTTTGTACGACTGAATTTACCCAGTCTGCATGTCTGCATGACAGCATTCATTTCCTGCTTCTCAGACCTGAGCTCTTCTTGTTCTGTATCATTCATAAGCCTGTTCTATTTTGTGTGCCAAAATGATTAATGAAAATATGAAGCAAGATAAGTCCTGAGACAAAGCTTTGAGAGGCACTTATGGCAGCTATTCATTGATACTTGCAGCAGGATCCTTTGCCATCACCCTTCAAGCCAGCTCACAATCTAGTTCAGAATTCGTCTGCTATCTCCATGTTCTTCATGTTAACGAATTGTTTGCTGTGTGACATAATGTCAACTGCATTTTGAAAACTAGATAAATGAGCTCTACTGCAATTCTTTTGTTAAAAGTCTTTTTCTGTTTAATGCAAACTTATTACCTTGTCAAGGAAGGATATCATGTTACTTCAGTGTGATCCATCCTTAGTAAAACTGTTTTGCACTTTATGCTGCCTTCAGTGGGAGCAGCAAATGCAAAGTGAAAAATGGAATCTTTGCTCCTTTGGAAAATATTAGATCTTTATTATTGCTATCATTATCTACTGCCTTTATTATATTCTTTACTCTCTGATTTCATAACTGAAGAACTTCAATTCAGTGATCCAGCTGATTACACTCCCTCACAGTTTGTGCTGTTCCTGGCCTGTTATCCCAGTGTTGTGGTTTAGGAAGCCATAGGGACAGTTTTTGTTAAACA
>NW_010100883.1:0-11752 GCF_000699245.1 Pterocles gutturalis
GCTGCTGGTATGCAGCGTTTGAAAGCCCAGTGCTTTTCCCCTGCGGGTTCATAAACACTCGACGTGGGTGGCTCGTGACTCACCAGCTCCGGTGCAGAGCTCTACAGGTGCTGCCAGCACCAAGGAGCCAGCGATTAACAGGGGAGGAGGGAAAGAAAATCACAGGGCTGCAACGATGGGCTGGCTGGGACCCCAGGGAGGTGCTTGCCTGGGGGAGGCACTGGGGTTCCCCCCTCGCTTCCTCCATGAAACATGCGACAGCAAACGACAACGCAGCATCTCCTCCCGGTGAGCAGGGTTATGCTCTGCAGCACAATTAGGAGGGAAAAAACAATTACAGGGGAGAAAAACATGAGAGAGAAATGGCAAAGAGTGCTTCTGGGGGGAGATGTTATCTGTGAAGCAAAACAGGGCTTTGACAGGTTTTGAATGTTTTACTGTGGCACTACAGCACCAGGAGAAAACCCCCACTGCCAGGCGAAGCCACATCCCCCAGATCAGAAACACTGCCTGTGCCCACCACCCGCTGTAAAACCAGAGCCAGCGAGCACACGCACCCCCAGCCCCATAATGCTCAGCACCTTCTTCATCTCCCGCTCACCCCCACCCCATCCCCTGCCCCATCCCTGCTCACCCCCTGCCCCATCTCCCGGCACAAACCAAGGACCAGCAAACCAGCCTCAAATCAAGGCTCACAGTCCCAGGGGTCAGCTCTTATCCTGCTGCAATTTGGGGGTGCAATGCAGGAACCCACCACACAGCCCAGCAGGATGCTCACAGCCCAGCAGGATGCTCACACCTTGGTGGGATGCTCACGCCCAGTGGGATGCTCACGCCCAGTGGGATGCTCACAGCCCATCGGGATGCTCACACCCATCGGGATGCTCACACCTTGGTGGGATGCTCACACCTTGGTGGGATGCTCACACCCAGTGGGATGCTCACGCCCAGTGGGATGCTCACAGCCCATCGGGATGCTCACACCCATCGGGATGCTCACACCTTGGTGGGATTCTCACGCCCAGTGGGATGCTCACGCCCAGTGGGATGCTCACAGCCCATCGGGATGCTCACACCCATCGGGATGCTCACACCTTGGTGGGATTCTCACGCCCAGTGGGATGCTCACGCCCAGTGGGATGCTCACAGCCCATCGGGATGCTCACACCCATCGGGATGCTCACACCTTGGTGGGATGCTCACGCCCAGTGGGATGCTCACGCCCAGTGGGATGCTCACAGCCCATCGGGATGCTCACACCCATCAGGATGCTCACACCCAGCCTTTCCACCCCAAACCTCCACGCAGCAGCAGCCGCAGCAGCAGCGATCCCCGAGATCTCTCTGCGCAGACCAACAGCAAACAAACCCATTTCAAACAGGCCACCAACACCTCCAGGACAGGAATACTCACCACCTTTTTTTTTTTAATTAAAGCAGTGCTGCACAGAGGTTCTGGGAAGAGCCACGTGCATGTTATCCCTGCTGAGGGTTTGGCTTGGGGCTGCAGGTAAGAACCTGTGCCCCGAGCTGGCTCAGCGGGAGCAGCGCCCGCTTCAAAACCCAGCCTGCGCTGGCATCCATCAACTCCAGCGCTGCCCCGAGGAGGAACGAGCAGCCTCTCCCCTCCCTCCCACCTCCCTTTCTCTCTGTTAACCTTTTTGGCTCCTTTATTAAAGCAACTGAACAGTTTAGACTTTTTTTTTTTTTTTTTTTAGCTTCCCCCTTCTCCTGTGTGGTTCTGGCTGTAATCTGCCTTGAATATTTGATGTGGATTCCCCAGCGAGAGCGAGAAGTGTTTTTATGGGCGCTGGAGGAAAACTCTTGCAAAGAAGAAGTGGTAATGAGTACCCCTGAGTACCCTCTCGGTTTCACAGCCGCCTGTGTTTAAAAATGAGCAGAAATTGGGCAAGTGGTTCTCATCTGGGAGCAGAGCAGCCTCTCGCTCCCAGCGATGCTCTGCCTTCCCGGAGCTGGGGACAGCCCAGCAGCGCTTGTTTATTCCAATTGAAGCTGACACCCGCCGCCGTCCAGACCAACCAGCGCAGCTCATGTGTGTCCTGTTTTATTTCCAACCCAGATTAACAGCATCTCTTTAATTCCTAATGGTCCATTCTGGGATTTGCAGGCAGTGTTCAAACAACATCGTGGGCTGCGTCTCAGCACGCCCCTGCGCTCACGCATCCCCTCTGCGACCAACAGCGGGATTTCGTGCCGTGCGAGAGCTCTCATCCCAATTACATGGGATGAACTCACAGGAAGCTTTTCATCACACGTGCACGCATTTTTTTTTCATATCCAGGTCTCTGAATCTAACACAGCAGACACGATCCCTCTCCTTTTCAAAGGCAGAATATTCCCTTTCATTTCCAGACCCCTGCACATCATAACCCAGAGCAAACTCTGCACAGAGCTGCACAGCGACGCCGCGGCTCCGCTTCAGAATAAACAGCTCGGAGAAGTCCTGGAGGTACCTCTGCTCATCTCCAAAGGAGTTCACCCCAAAGCACACCCGGCTGGGCTGGCAGCGGGATGGGAGCAGGGCTTTGGCTGGGGCGAAGGCTCAGGGCAGGTGAAGGCTGCGGGTGCACCCTGCAGCACCCCACTGCACCCCGGCAGGACCTGCTGCCATGAAGCAAGCTTCTTGAGAACAGACCAAACCCCGCAGCTGCTCAGGCTTTGTCTCCAAACACCCCTGGCAAGTTCTCCTTCCTGTGCCGGGGGGGCTATACACAGCCCCTCGCCCAGGACCAGCAGCCCCAGCCCAGCGCTGGGATGATCCCCCTGTTCCCGCACAACCCACGGCTGCTGCTGTGCAGAGCCCGTTCGGGGGAGCCCAGTGGGTGGGGGGAATTGCCCACAGAGCCACGGGGATCATGCATGGTCCCTGCAGCCCCCCAGCATCCCCCAGAGATGCTGCAGGGCACAGGGTCAGGATTTGGCCCTGAAGGCTGCAGCACCTCGTAGGTTTTGTGCAGAGCTCCTGAGCCACATCCCACAGCCAGCACGGAGGGACCGTCCCCCAGCATGGGAAATGGATTTGGTTCCCCCCCGAGCTCGCTCCCATCCCCACACCGCTGTGCTGCGGCAGGATCAGAGAACGCTCTTAAAATAGTGTCGTGTTACCTATCAATAATAAACGACCAGAATAAATTCACTGCTCTCTGCTTAATAACCCTGCTGGATTTCCATTTAAATATCTGGAAAGAGATGGATCCTTGTTCAATGAGCCTTTCAGATGAAGGCAAGTGCCGCATTTGCAGAGAGACAGCCCGGGAGAACCCAGCCCAACTTTTAATGGGAAAGTGTTTTTCTCCTGCTGCAGGACCACGCTGCAGCAGAGTGGGGAAAAGCAGCTTGGGACAGAGGAAACAGATTCAATGTGAGTGATGTGCTCCAGTTTAGATGCAGCCCGGGCATCTCCACCCTCAGCTGCCCATCAGGTGTTTGCAGCCGATAACTGCTGCTGCAGCTGATCCCAGGGACAGGACCCGGGGCTACGGCCACAGAGACGCAGCAGAACAACAGTGACGATGCTCCTGCGATGCTTCCAGCTCACAAGAGGCTGTAACAGAGTCCCCAAACCCCCAGGCCAAAGGATGAGATTAAGCCACGAAACCCATTTGACCTGCCCAGTGCCAGGAGCAGCGATGCTGGGACAGCACCGTCCATCCCACCAGCCCCCACTGGTTCCCAAACCACACTGTCCCTGGGGATGCTCTGCTCCTTCCCAGGCGTGTTTTAGCTCAAACGGCTCTTGCCCTTTGTATCAGGGATGCTACAGACCTCAGCTGTGTCCACCGCTGCCAAGCAGGACAAAACAAGTGGCCAGCACCAGACAACCCGACCCCAAGCAGCAGCAGGTCTTTGCCCTCCTCCGGGCTGGTGGAACCTCCAGCGGCACAACCCATCCTCCTGCTGCATCCTAACAGGGTGCTGGGGCAGGGCAGCACGGTCCAGGTACCCCTGTGCCCACGGAGATGTTGCACACGGGTCCCTGAGATGCCCAGATACCCCTTTGCACCAGCCCCCCGCCCTGGGCAGAGAGCAGCACCATGCCAGGCGCCGGCTGGAGCATCCCATGGGACACGCAGCCCCCAGAGACCTCCAGCAGGGCTTCGCTCTGGTCCCTTCCTGCAGGGACAGCATGTGCACATGTCACCACGGCTTCTTTTCTTTCACATAAAGCAAATTCAAAAGGGAGAACAAAAGGCAAGGGGATCTGGGGCTGCGAGCAGCTCACCCAAGGGGCGGAGGAAACGGCACCAGTGCTTTGAACACGGGCATCCCCCACCCCGCTAACCCAGCACACACCCGGGCTGGCGGGGGAGGTTGCAGCCGCGGGGGTGCCAGGAGGCTGATAACATCCCCCCTCGCCTGCCAGCCCTGCCGGCTGCACGAACCCCAAGAGCAGTTTCCCGCAGGCACCTGGCAGCGGACCCAAACCTGCAGGGAACGGAGCCCATCGGGCTGAGATGAACCCCAAACGCTCGAACGGGTGGGTTATCTGCAGCGCTTGCTTCTATCTGATGGAAACCCAGATTTGGGGGCAACTTTCTCTCCTTGCTACGTGCCCAAGCAATACACGAGTATTACACTTTGCTCTAAGAGCCTCTTGGGAAGGGTGGAGGAGGTCAGCTCCCCAAGTGCTCCTCCTGGCAGCCCACCTCCTGGCATCCCACCTCCTGGCAGCCCACCTCCCGCTCCTCTGCAGCCCTCTGCTCTCCACGTGCTTTGCTTTTCCTCCCTTCCCCGCAGCCTGGACACCCACACAGGGAGCACAGAGGGTCGATGCTAAACAGGATGGATGCGGCAACGGCTGGCAGCTCCTGGCAGCAGGGAAAGCCCAGCTCAGCCCAGCTCAGCCCATTTATCTTTGCTGGGGTATATGCACTCCCGAAGAGCAGCAAACAGGCTCATCATGGCTGCAAGGGGACCAAGCCCTAGAGCTGAGCTCCCCCTGCCCATCGAGCCTGAGCCCAGAGCTGGCGTCGGCTCGGAGCCAGGCACCCGCCTTGCTGCAGCATCCGTACAGATGAGCATGTCCGCGGTGCTGTTGCGTGCATTTTATTTTGCTTTTTAAACATGTCAAAGCAGACTGTTTCCCTCCCATCGCTCTCAGATGTGGTTGAATTGTTTTCGCCAAAACTTCCCAAATACAAAGTTTCAACCTAAAGCAGACATTGCCCACAGAAAGTTTTCCCCCCAAGCTAAGCACAAAGTTATAAGCAAATAAAACTGGATTTAATAATGGGAAATATTCATCATTCTTGTGTGTAAGCCTCTGAAGTAAAACCACCCTTGTGGCAGCCATCCCTTTGCAGGAAAGCAGAGCTCGTGCTGGATGCTCGCTGCTTTACTGACCGAGGCATATGGAAGACCTCATTTCTGTCCTTTGTGATGTGGGTACAATCTCACGTCAGTGCTCAAACCTCCCTTCTTTACAGCCTCAACAATTACCAACGAGCAGCTTTGTTGCAGCCCTTTTTCAAGAGGTCCCCAAGCCAGCCTCCCCCAAAAGCTCCCCAGTGCAGCCAGGTCCGTAGGTCCAGCGGCACCGAGAGTCCCACCTGCCAGTTCACGGGTGCTGGGGCATCCCCCCCTGCCAGTTCACGGGTGCTGGGTCATCCTGGACTGGTTCTCAACCAAAACCAGCCATGGGACGGGAGACCCCTGCGCTGGGTTTGGGATGGGAGACCCCTGTGGTGGGTTTGGGATGGGAGAATCCTGCGCTAGGTTTGGGATGGGAGATCCCTGTGCTGGGTTTGGGATGGGAGACCCCTGTGCTGGGTTTGGGATGGGAGAATCCTGTGCAGGGTTTGGGAACTACAGCAATTTGTTATGGGACGTTGCACAAGCTACATTGGGCGTAGGGTTTTTATTTTTCCAGAGGGGACATAAAGTGTCCCCTGCTGCTGGTCCTGCGGGAAGGGCAGCCTGAGATGTGTGCAGCCCCGCAGAGCTGGGCTCGGGGAGGCAGAGCTGGGCTCAGGGAGGCAGAGCTGGGCTCCGGGAGGCAGAGATGAGAGATGCTTCCCAGGCTGCACTGACACCTGCCCATCCCAGCCGCCCCCATGCCACCCAGGCACAGAGGTTGGGGTTTATTTAAGGGTTTCACGGCCGGAGGATTTCACCAGTGCCTGGGGCTCACCGAGGACTTTGGAAACAGGAAAAATAAGCAGGAAGATAAACATCCACTTTCATCAAGTGCCACATACAGACAGATCTCTCCCAGGATGTCGGAAGGAAGGAAAAGCCCATCCCAGCCGCCCCCATGCCACCCAGGCACAGAGGTTGGGGTTTATTTAAGGGTTTCACGGCCGGAGGATTTCACCAGTGCCTGGGGCTCACCGAGGACTTTGGAAACAGGAAAAATAAGCAGGAAGATAAACATCCACTTTCATCAAGTGCCACATACAGACAGATCTCTCCCAGGATGTCGGAAGGAAGGAAAAGCATCAGCGCTCCAGGGAATTTCTCTCTCCCAGCAATCTGGAGCCACAGAGGGGACCACAGCAACCCGAAACAGCCTCACACACAGCCGGTCCCTCCCGGAGCTGGGACTGAAATGGCACTCTGGCTGAGAAAGGACAGAACCCCGCCAGCCCTGGCTCGCAGACACCGCTTGTCTCAGCCTTTCACAATCGCATCCGCCACGCGCTCGTCCTCTGCCTGGGGGAAGGTCGCGCTCTGTAACCCGACATCAAGGCACCTCCCGAGCCGGGGAATTTCTTCTTCTCACTGCTGAGCTGTGATCCCTTACCAACACTTCCCTGCATCCTTCCATCTTACACGGCTCTTCCCCACCAGCCCGCGAGGTGCTTTCAGATGCAGCCTCTGGTTTAGATGGAGGATCACACAGCGCGGGGGAAACACCGCTACGGGGAAGCGACAAACCTCCCGTTTCCCCAGGAGCGTCTGCAAAGCACGAGGCTCCCAGCAAAGCGCCTCTTCCCAGAAAAGGAAGAAAAGGAAAAGAGCAATGCTTCAGAAATCAGAGCTTCCTTTACAAGGGATTAAAAAGATGCAAAACATCCCATGAATTCCCCTCTCTCCGAGGCAGAGCCGCGGGGGCGAGAGCACAGACATCTGACAAGGGCAGCGCGGCACCGTCCCCTGCGACCGCAGCGCCTTCTCCCCGGAGATCTGAGATCAATCCACTTCCATCCTGGGGACAGAGATCATTTGTCAGCTTGAAGAGGGACAATGCCGTCCCCCCGCTGCTGAGCCACGGCAAAGGCAGACGGCTTCATCTGGAAGCAAGCATCCCTCCGGGTTTGCTGAAACGCTCGCTGCATCCTCGCGCTCCTGCCAGGCGAGACCCAGCCAGCTAACCCGGCAGCCCACGGTAACGGGCTTCCCCGTGCCAGCGCTATTCCTCTGAAGGACTGGGCGAATGCACACAGAGAGAGAAAATAGTTGTAGGAATCAGGGAATCAAGGCTGTGCATAATGTATCAATCAACAATCTCTTCTCTGGGACTCAACAAGTGCTATTCAAAACGCTCAGAAAAAAATGATTCATCTCTGATGGGATTGTTCAAATCCACGTCAGTTTGGGTTTTAACAGATATCAAGTGCTCTGATGAAAAAAGAGCGTCAGGAATAAAGTCTTTAAAAATAATATTTCTTTCTAAAGAGTAAGCTGATTTATTACACTTTAATTTAAAAAACAAACAAACAAACAAACAACCAGAAAGCTTTCTGCATCTCTGCCAAAGCAGCTCCTGGACCAGCGATGGCTCGGAGCAGGGCTCCCCATGCCAGGACACCGGGGTCTGCTGCCAGTGACAGCTCTGCAGGGACGGAGGCAGTGACAGAGAGCTCTGTGGGGACGGAGGCAGCCACAGGCCCTGGGGACCACGCAGCTATCTGTTGGGTGAGCACACGGCAGAGGCAGCAGGCACGGAGAACTCAATGAACCGACCGCAGGTACCCTGAGCATCCATCGCTGGTGTTTAATTGAATTGCAGAGAGCGCAAGAACCCTCCCTGGCCTCGTAACGCGTGCATTCAGCCCTGGCTACAGCCAGCCCCACCAGCCTGGCCGCTGTCCGTGGGACAAACAAGAAGGAAAACTGGCAAAAAGCAGAGATGGGGATCAGGAATGCTGCCTGCTGGGACAAACAAGAAGGAGCTTGCACATGAGTCGCTGGCAGCGTCGCTGTGCCAAATAATTTGGGAATAACTGAGGTTGAGGTGATGCTACGGTGACTTGCAGAAAGAAAACCAACAGCTCTACTAAAGGACAACAACATACCCAGAAGGAACACACCCACCCCTAGAGAACAGGACAGGGTGCAGCGATGCTCGGCCCTGGGAACGGTTGGCATTGAATCCCCAGCATCTGGGCAACAGCAGAGGCAGGTCCCTGGGCACAACACCAGAGGCTGCTGCCGCTTGTTCCCCAGCACCACGTGCAAGACTTGCAGAGGAGCAGAGCTGTTACCCACTCCTGAGCGGGGCTGGGACGGCTGGAGGGCTTCCCAGGTCCTGCTCCCTAACGTTGCCTGGGAAAAGTGGGCAGGGGAGATGCCAGCACCCTCCAGCACCTTTTTATCTCCAGGACCTGAGCTGGTAACTGCACAAACGCTCACACCTGATGAACGTGCTCCAGCGCTTGGAGCTCTTGTGCAGGCGGAGGAGATGCTGGCACCAAACCTCCCCCAGCCCCAGCAGCCAGGAGAGCAGCAAGGAGGGGGCCAGCAGCCAGGAAGAACCATCCTGCCCCCCTGCAAAAACCCGCAGGAGGTTTAACCAAGCATCTCCTCGCTGGGTCTGCAGGGCAGGCAGTGACAAATGGCTTTGTGCTGGTGGCCCGGAGACCTGGGCTGGCCCGGCTCGGGTCTGGGGGCTGTGATGCAGCGAGGGGCTTCTGCAGGCTCTGCTGCTGGCCACTGGTGCAGAGGGAGCAGGGACTGCTCCTGCATGCACACCTCGGTGCTGCATGGTGCTGAGCACTGGCACAGCTCGGCACAGCTCAGCACGGCACGGCCGAGAACATCCCGAGCCTGGGAGCCAGGCTCTTGAGAACACGGCGCTGCAGAAAGCTCTTTATTAACCTCGGCTGTGATCCTCGAGGCGTCTGACAGCAAAGCAGCACGAGGAGGGGATGGCAGGGCCCCCGGCTCCCCCTCCCCGCCGGGGCAGCACCAGGCAGATGCCAAAACCCTGCGAAGGCACCCCGAATTCTGGGGAATTAGGAAATTTCCATTTCAATTCAAATACAAATTAAACTCAAAGTTGTCATCAAAGAAAAGAAGAAGATGAGGATCAAAGTGATGCAACACTCTGGGAAAGGAAAAGATTAAAGAAAGTAAATTGAACAAGATTTTAAAGAGATATTAAAAGGTGTTAATGCAAGCTAATGCAGCTAATGAAGAAAAAGGGAGGCTATTCAATTAACATTTGCAGCAAGGAGAGGAGAGCTTTCTACACCTCCGCTATAACATCAAAGGGTGGATGCTACCTCTTATTAAAAGGGAACATAGAATATTTAAAAGGCAGAATAGATTAAAATAGATTTCAGATAATTACGTCTACCTCCATAATGGCAACAGTTTATCATTATATTCCAAAAACAAATCTAATAATATGTGCCACATACTGCGGTTAGCAACATTCTTTGAAGTGTTCCAGAAAAGCAGCAATTAAACCGAAGTACAGGCGGGTCTGTGGTTTCTCTGGGTAATGGGAAACTCAAAATGTCCAGCTGGAGCTGGGAACATCGCCCTCGCCCCAGCTCACCCTCCTGACCTCCTGCGGCCAAAACACTGGGCGCAGGGGAGGATGCTGCACGGGGGAGGATGCTGCACGGGGAGGATGCTGCACGGGGAGGATGCTCCACACAAGAGGTGCAAGCTGCCGTGTTCCCCGCAGAGAGGAGCCCCGGCAAGCCCCACTCCGATATTAATATGAGGTGACGGTGGCATGTTGGCAGGCAGCGCCCGCTCGTAGGGACCTTCAAGTGACATTACGAGACGCGTGCTATGGCCAGAAGGACCAACGCTCAGCTCCCACCTTCCATCAGCACACCCTGTGCATCCTCCGGGGGCCCCGTGCTCGCCCCGGCACTGTCACAGCAGCACCGTGACACTGAAAGGGGACGGAAAAGGGGGGTGAGAAACCCCTGGAGAATGCAAACAGAGACGAAGCAGCCTGACAGCCCATGGGAGCAGAAGGACAAGCCAAGAGCCTCCTCCTCCTCGCCCCTGCAGGGTTTGGTCCTGCTCCGACACACTGCAGCACGGAGCCCAGCGCCGTAACACGGTGGGGTTTGATGTGCACGGGAGGTGCCGTTTGGCTGGTTTTGAGCAATAATTAAAGATAATTTTAGTATTTGCAACCACCCCAAAACCAAAGAGCGAAGCCCAGGCACCACGCTATCTCCCTGCGCCGCGGCGGAGGTTTGCGGATTGATGGGTGTTACCGGCGGGGGTTGCCTGCAGAGCTCTGCGTTGGGATTCTATTGTCACTGAACAAAAACAGGAAAAAAGTGGGAAATCCACATCTTGGGAAGAGCAGAGGGCCGGGAAGCACCGAAGTGCCCAGGGCCAGCGCCAGGCTGGAAAGCACGCGTGGGAAACGGTGTTTGTGCTGCAGCGTTCGCTAGCTCCATGCTGGAATCTCATCTAGAGGCTCCAAGGGCATTTCTGTGCAGAAGTTGAGCCCTGCACAGCCCGAAGCAATGCCCATGCCAAGGTCCCTTGTTCCCGTGCCATTTCTCAGGGCCAGATCCTTTCTGGCTCTCCCGACTTTCTGCGCTTTCCCCCCACAGCCGCAGCCCAGCCCATCCCTCCAGCACCCTCCCACGGCGGAGGCGCTGCCAAGGCAGGGGCAACACCAAAGCTTTCAGAAAGTTATTTTCTTTCTGGTTAAGGGGGAAAAACCAGACACCGCGTGAAGCCCCAGGCGAGATGTCTGAGAATGAGAATCGATGTATTTTTAATTTCCTTCCGCGGGGCTCGGCCCCGTCCCTGGCTCCCGGGAGCCGGCGCGATGCCTGCTCGCATTTCCCCGGGTGCGGAGAAGCCAAAACCACCTGAACCGGCCAGGACTCGGCTGTCTGGGGAGACAACGGCTTCTGTGGCCGCTGGAGCCATTGCTCGGTGTCTTCAGAGCCTCATGGCATTTTCTCAGATTTGGCCAGAAGGAAAGGCAGGTAGGGGGAAGGGTCCTCTCCTCTTCGGTTTTGGGGCTGGGGCTTTTGCTTCATTTAACACCAGCTACAGAACAGCCACGTGTGTCAAAACAGAGGCACTGTGAGCAACCACCACCCAGGGCTGGTGGGTTACCGACGCTCAGGGTGGCTGGAATTTTGCTCCCCCCCAGATCCCTGGTGATGCTGGGCAGCAGTCTGTCCGCTCGCGCTGGGGGAGCAGCCCCCCAGCAGCACCGCAGCCACAGGAACACGTCACCCAAGCAAAGGCACTAAACATGAGAGAAGTGATCTACTCTGTCAGAATCTTTTCTAGTCTTCTTGGGTAATGCTCCTGACCTGCAATTTCTGCCTGACCTTAAGCTGCCGCCACCCAACAGGGAGGGGGAAGTGGTGGAGCTGTGGTCCAGGGGGGACCTGCTCCTCATGGCAGGGATGCTGTGGACCAGGCAGGGACCACCACGATCCCCCCACGCCGGGCAGCGCTTTGGGCAGCTCCTGCATTGGCTCCTCCTCTCCATCACCTCCTGCATCCGCTCCATCACCTCCTGCATCCGCTCCATCCCCTCCTGCCTCTCCTCCATCACCCCCTCCATC
>NW_010100883.1:11922-12484 GCF_000699245.1 Pterocles gutturalis
CCTCCTGCATCCCCTCCTCCTCTCCGTCAACTCCTGCATCCCCTCCTCCTCTCCATCACCTCCTGCACTGGCTCCTCTTCAGTGTTTGATTTTCTGTTCCCTTCTCCCTAGAGATCGCGGCAAAGCCCAGCCGAAGCCCCGCGGGAGGGGCGGCTCGCCGCTGCACAAGTGGGTGCTCCTGCAGCCGGGGCTCTCCAGCAAAGCAAACCTTTACTTTGCTGTAATTGAACGTTTCCTCAAAACAGAATCAGTGAAGCCCACAGGTTTCGGGGTGGACCGCTTGGCCTGATGAGCAGAGCAACGGTAGATCTCTCCATCTGAGCAAGGGTGTACAGCGGCCTGATGAGTGGAGCAAGGGCAGATCTCTCCATCTGAGCAAGGGTGTACAGAACACAGGGAATTAGCAGCGCTCGTTATTTCAAGTGCCAGAGGATTGAGCTGAGATGCAGCCACTTAATAGCGCAGCATTAGCCCAGTGACCCACCCGCTCCCCGCTGCCGAAGGAGCATTCAGTCCGCTCCCTCCGTGCTGTGGGGAGCAGCAGGTGTGGGGCCGGTTAACG
>NW_010100883.1:12524-15261 GCF_000699245.1 Pterocles gutturalis
GGCACAGCCCCTGCCAGCACCCAGCCTGGAAAACCTGCTCACCTCCACTTGGGGAAAGCCCAGGTTTTTGGGATTTCTTTCACAGGGAAATGGCAGCTCGGGTGAAACACTGAAATTTTCCCCTGGGAGATGTCTAAACAAAACATTAACATTTTGACTTAAAATGTCATTTCACTCCAGTTCTCCAATTAAAAACAAAATGACATTTCAAGTCAAAACATCAATTCAAAACTGATTTTTTTTTTGTTTTACTTTAGAAACCAAAATTACATCTCAAGTAAGAGAGACAAGAGACAGGCTTGTTGAGGAGCGCTGAGCAAACTCCCCAGGAAACCCAAATTCTGTGAGCACCCAGCTCTAAGAAAGGCTTTTTCACATCTAAATTTTCTGCCAGGAAGATGCTGGTTCCGGAGCTAACTCACACCATCACGTGCGTGCCCAGAGGATGCTTTGCTCCCTGGTCCCCAGCGCTGCCCACCCGGCCAGCCCCCGCCTGCGCCGATTTTCACCCTCTGCACTTAACACCGCAATCACAGTCAGATTTTTTCCTCCAGTACAAACCGAGTCGAACAAAAATCCCCTGAGCAATCTGCTGGAGGAATTTAACATCCTTGCTTTGACCGTTTGGTTCTATATATAGAAAATATTATTGTAGGCACTACAAAAACACACGGAAACCCATCTAACCTTAGGCGTTACAAGGGCTTTTGCTTCCAGCTGCAGAAACATCTGGGAGCAGGTTGAACTTTTCCCCCGGGAGGGCGGTGGCGATGCCGCGCGGTGCCTCGTGGCTGGTCTCTAAAGCCAGCGGAAGATTGCAGAGCACGCTACAGCGTCAGAGGGAGTATCCGGTGCTGTAATTTAAATACCGAATAAGCAGTTACCAGAACGGGTAACTGCACGTTAGAACCTGCTGAAATGTTCACAATAAACTTAAAACCCTACAAAAGTCTCTTGGTCTTGGCCCTCAGTCCAGACTCCAGTCTCAGGTTATATCCGTCCTGGGGTGCGTGGGGACCGGTGTGCGAGCGAGCTCAGCCTGCGGGGTTTATTGTCGGATGGAGATGGTGAGAAATTTCACTTTGCAGTGTTTGCACATGACATTCAGTCGCTGCAACCAAGCTGGCTTGGGGCGTTGGGCTTGCCATCGCTGCGGTCCTGCTCCCTGGCAGCAGCGTGGCCATGCTGGGCTGTGCTTCCCCCTCCGCTGAGCGAGGATCGGGACCAACACGCAGCTCGGGACGGCTCTGGGAAAGGGCAGGGATCAGGGATGGAAGGATGGACTGTGGGAGCACCTCTGGCTCCTGCTAGGCTGCGATTTTGGCTTCTTGAGAGCTTTCAGAGGAAAGAATGCGTCGATGCGGACATAAAGCCAGCCAGACTCTCTGGTCCTTTAGCATGAGATCACACAGGAACAAGAACCTGAATTCCCAACCTGGGCACACACAGAAATAGCAAGGCAGCGTTTAGATGCCCAAGGAATTTTAGGATGGAGCGTTCGTGGCTCCAGACAGGATCAGAGCTCTGCTGTGGGTGCACACAGACACGGTTCTGCTCCAGGGAGATTATTTATAAGGCAAGGCTGGCAGAAGAGCAGAAAGAGTGGCCTGGGGTGGTGCAGAGATTTGCTGGAGGCCACACCAAACCAGTGCCAGGCGCATCCAGCTCCCACCCCAGGCCCTCGACAACCCAACCACATCCAAGGGCTTCCCGAAATGCAGCCAAACCAAACCACAGCCTCGGGCAGCGCTCACGTCTCGGTTTGTTCTGAAGCGAACAAAAAGAAGGTGAAAGTAAAACCCATCCTTTCCCTTCAGCCCTTCCCAAACCCTTCTGCCGAGGAGACACCCAGCAGAGCCCAGCCCGGAGGAAGGGAGCAGGGGCTGAACCAGCAGCACGCTGCTCCGACAACGTCTTGGGAGCAGGATGGCACACCATGTCCTGCTTCAGAAGAGGATGGCACACCATGTCCTGCTTTGGAGGCTGATGGCACACCATGTCCTGCTTCAGAGGAGGATGGCACACCATGTCCTGCTTCGGAAGAGGATGGCACACCATGTCCTGCTTCGGAGGAGGATGGCACACCATGTCCTGCTTTGGAGGCTGATGGCACACCATGTCCTGCTTCAGAGGCTGATGGCACACCATGTCCTGCTTCGGAAGAGGATGGCACACCATGTCCTGCTTCAGAGGCTGATGGCACACCATGTCCTGCTTTGGAGAAGGATGGCACACCATGTCCTGCTTTGGAGGAGGATGGCACACCATGTCCTGCATCAGAGGCTGGTGGCACACGATGTCCTGCTTCAGAGGAGGATGCCACACCATGTCCTGCTTCGGAGGAGGATGGTACGCAATGTCCTGCTTCCCCATGGGACCTTCTGCACCCATCCAACACAGGTGCAGCCCCGGGATGGGCAGAGCAGGCTGCCCACTCGCAATGGCAGCTCTGGGAGCGTGGAGATCGCGTCCCCGCAGCCCAGAAAGCCCAGAACAGCACAGGCTGACGCCTTCACCCAGCAGCTCCTCCACCACCACGGGCGCTGGCAGCGAGGCAGGCTGCAGATTTCCTGCCGTACACCGTGTTCCTTCCCTGCGCAGTGAAGGAACTGTCACTTTGCTCTAATTAGCCAATTAGGTCCCTAATTAGCTGATGTAATTACTCCAAGGAAGTGATTTCATTTCAGAAAAACCTTCCTCCCGAAAGCAGATGGAGCAGCCCGCCGTCAGCAGGAGC
>NW_010100883.1:15327-15614 GCF_000699245.1 Pterocles gutturalis
GCACCCGGGGAACAAACAGAGCGTCATCCCCGCCGCCGGAGCAGAGTCAGCGCCGGGCCAGGCACGCGTCGAACCCACAAAGAGAGCTTCCCATCAGCGATTTGCTCTTTAGAAAGAGATCAGATAATCTAATCAGCGCAGCTCCATCTGTCAAAGGACGAGGGGGAAAAAAAAATAATAATACTGCTCATTTGCATTTTTCCCCTTTCTCAATGTAACTTCTAGATCTAATCAGCACCAAGCTGTGCTTTAATTGGAAATATATATATGCAGACGTGCATTTCCCT
>NW_010100883.1:15728-21837 GCF_000699245.1 Pterocles gutturalis
GAGTCCCCACACAGCTCCGTCCCACACCTCTCGGGAGCCAGGAGCCGGAGGTGAGATGCTGGAGGAGCCCGGGTCAGTTGGCCAACTGCCGGGACCGCACCGTGCTGCTCAGCAGGAGCTCGGAGGAGATGGCATCACCGCGGATTTGAAGCCTCGGGTGAGCCCCGTGTTCCTGCTTGGCCCCTGCGTGCTCCACGGGAGGGGAAGCAGCCCAAGAGCGAAGCCTCCTCCTTGGAAGAAGAAAAGCTATTTCTGCGCGATGACGGGAATAGCAGCTCTGCGCCGAATGCGACCCGACAAGCACAGATCTCCCCAGCCCTCCAGCAGCTCCAGCCGGAGAAGTCGATGCAGATAGCGTGACCTTTGAAGAAGGCGCAGATCTGCGAGGTTCAAACAGCACGGCACAGACACTCCCAGGCAGAGCTCGCACACGAAGCACTCGCAGGAACAATTTCCAGGTCAGCAGAGATGAAGGAAGCAGCGCGGCCCCCCAGCAGCCAGCGCCGGGGGCGGCTGAGCCCCGCCGTAGCCCGGGCAGATGCGCCTGGAAGCGCTCAACAGCCTCAATCCCCGTCCTCAGTGTCACACAAATGGGCACCAGCTAACCTGCTACCCACTGCTTTGAGCTGCAAATTAGCAGCCAAAAGCTGTTAAGTGCTTGAATTCATCCACAGCCATCAGAAAGGGATGGGGGACGGGGACGAGACACCCAGTCTGCTCCCCGGGACAATGCCGGGCTGGGTCAGGTCCGCAGAGGACAGGGATGTTTGCTCTCCTCCTTTCCCACAGCCCTGCTGCTGGCTGAGCCGGAAAAATCCCCACGACGGGCGAATGCTAACACGCTAAACTGCGGTTTATGTCACCTAGAGCGTTTTGCAAAGTCTCAGCGATCTGCAAATAATTAAAGGAGAAAGCAATCCATCTTGTTCCAGCCAGCGAGCAGCCCGGGAGAACCCGGCGTTGCCGGTCTGCAGGAAGATGCTCGGTGCACAACGATCGCTGCCAGGCCCGCGAGCGCAAGGACCAGCGGGTGTTCTCCGTTCTGATGGGAATTGCCTAGCTGTCTCCCAGGCTGTGTCATCCTGCGTTTCACAAGCACTTTGCCAAGTGAACAGGGAAACAGCTTTGCTGCCTGTCAGCACAGCCTGGCCCCAGCTGCCAGCAGTACAAGTGCCCTTGGACGGGGCTTTTTCCAAGGGCGTGACCCAGCTGTGATGCAAAGCCTGAGATGCAGGAGGTACAAGAGCATCACCAGCTAAAGCTGTCCCCGTGGGGAGGGAGAGAGAGCTTGGGGCAGAGGCCAGGAGGCGGCTTCACCAGCATGAGGTCCTGTACGCAAAGATGGAGAGTCTTGGTTGCACCGCGGCTGAGCTGAGCACCCATCCGTGGATCCTACCTGCCAGCCCACCTTCCCTCAGGGTTTGCAGGATATTCAGGGACCACAGCAATTAAAGCTGCATCCTGCTTTTGCCCCAAAGTGACACCTGCAGAGCAGGACAAGCCCAGTCGAGGGCAGGGACGGACCCCCAGCACTGCCCATCCATCGCCCAGCATTTCACCGCGCAGCAGACAGCCCAGCAGATCCACGCACAAACACAGCTCTGCTTCTCCCCTACTGCTCTGGGCAAAGAAGAGAGAGAAAAACCCCTCTGCAAGGAGGAGAGAGCAGCACACGCACAAATGTAGGTCTGCATGGGACTTTCTGCCCACCTTGTGCTGTGCATTTGGATGTCAGGCTTTGCATCTCTGGCTACAGCAGCCCACACTGATTTAGAAGCGATGGCACAACAGTCAGTTCGGGGTGAGGTGGAGATTTCTGTTTTGTGTATCGTTACGGTGAGCAGCAGTGGTTTCTCAGGCTCGGATCGAGCCTCACCACAAGGCAAAGAGGAAATTGCAATTATTTGTTGATGGTTTTTCAAAGCCCTCATCCCAGCACAACGTACACTCAGCTCCCCTGGCCCCATCAGCAGGCAGCCGACAGACTCTCCAGAAGCTGCCCACAGCAGCTCCTCGTCTGTTCCCCCACCACTCACCTCCCTGCCAACCTGCTGCTCCCCAGCACAGGGAAATGCCTCTGCCAAGCCAGGTCCCAGGGCGGCTGTCGGAAGCCTTGGCTGGGGGAAAAAAAGAATATTTCAAAACCAAACGTCAAACAAAAAAAAAAAAAAAAAAGGGAAAAGGCAGAAAACTCTTCCCTCAGGTGCCCCCAGGGCCGCCGTGACAGCCAGGAGGCAGCAGCCTGGAGACAGGAGGATGTCCCAGAGGAGATGAAGTTTTCTGTGCCCAGAACCGAACTCCCCAGGAGCCGTGAGGAATTGAGGAATTCCTACCAGCTTTAGGGCAGAGCCCAGGCTTTGCATTTGTCCCCAGCACACCGACGTGCTGCCCTGGGAACAGAGCACAAGATGCACAAGGTGGATAATTGCCAAATTGCACTGAACCTGTCACTCCCACTCTCATGCCCCTGCGGGGACCCTCCTCACATCCCACAGCATCCGCTGCTGCCCGAGGGTCCGGGCCAGGGCAGGATGTACGGGTAAAGCAGGCAGCCAGCACGGGCAGGGCTGTCTCCAGCATCTCCCCATGGTGTGCTCCTTCCTTCTGCTGCACAAGGGGACACAAGCCAGAAGAGATCTTTACCCAGAAGGAATTTTACCTCCTGACTGCCAAGGCACCAGAGCTGCATGGATGAGGGTTTGGTGCGCTGATGCTCAATGCAGCCCACCCAGGCTCGACAAGGACCTGCGTGTTGTTTCCAGCCAGCCCTGGAGGAAACACAAGCAGAAGAGTGCCAGAGCTGCCTGTTCAACACCAGCAAACCCAGAACACGTGAGGTGGCACCGGAGCCCAGCGCTTGCGGCTGAAACCCATCAGCCCTCCACGTGCACGGGGCCGTTAGCACCGACCACGCAGCTCCAGACCCAGCGATGCAGGAAACATGGTGAGGCGGCAGAGCTCCTAATGAGTCAGCTCCAGCTCCACCGCGAAGCCGTGGCCCAGCCTCTGCGCTGCTCAGCACCCTTTGCCCCGACAGCCCCGGGATGGGTGAGCAGCCTGGCAGCAGTGGCAGGGTGCAGGTGCCGGTGACGGCACAGCTGCCCTGGGAGCATTGCCAGCCGCAGCAAAGCCCAGCCCTGCTGCACCGGCACTTTGCAAAATGCTCCCAGCCGGGGCGGGCACCCGCTGCCGTGCATGAAATGCAAGGAGGGATTTGCATCTGTGGCTGAAACTTGTGGGAGCGGCGCTGGTATTTCGCACGAGGCGATGAGAGGGGCCAGCCGAGCAAGAAGGGCTCAGTTGCAATTAGGAGGACAATTTTCTGTAATGTTTTTATTGGGAGGGTTTCACATGCCGATGGTCTCCAGGGGCAGAATTCATGCCTGTGAGGTTTTGCTTCTCAGCCCATCCCTTTGTGCGATACTTAGCTTAAGCTGCATCTGAAAGAATCAGCCTCTCTCATTATCAAAGCCACAAGCCATCTGGTTCCACTTTCCTGGGGAAAGGGAATGAGTGGAAATCTGGTTTCACTTGGGTTTTCCTTCCCTGGGTTATGGTTTGCTCGATGTTTAATGTTGTTACTGCAATATGATATTTGGGCAGTGGGTGGCCTGTTTCCCCCATTTGAAACTAATTTACAGCTTTGTCTGGCAAAATTGTTGCTTCCAATCAATTAGCACTGACACAGAAATTAAACCATCCTAGGGTCTCAACACATAAGGAAGCAGGTCCTCACTTGTTGGAAGAAATTCCCTATTCAGTGGGGAATCTGATGGCTCACACTCCCTCCGTGCCAGGCTGGATTTTCATTTTTAAAGATCCAGACTGCATTTTTAGAAGAGATTTAATAGGCAAGACTGGGATCCATCGGGGATGCTATTTTTGTTTTACAGCCCTGACCTTGTTAAGGAGATGGACAAACGAGCCAAAAATGAAACGTTAATAAATAAAGCCTGAATCCATCAAAACATCCACCGCTGCCTCAATTATTTCTTCCCTGCAAACACACTGGAGAGCTCCCCAGCACCCTGCTCTCCACCATCTCTTCCCAACCTGCTCGAAGGACCATCTCCCTTCCCACCAGACACCACACACCCTGGAGAAGCTCAGTTTCTCTCCCACGCCTTTGGCTTGGTGCTACCTGCAGACGGTACAGGGGGATTCACCATCCACGAGGACAGGGATCCTCCTTCCTGAGCACTGCGTATCGACAGCAAGCCTCAACCCACAGCGGGGATCCAACCCTCCACCCGGGGGCTCAGCTCCAGACCCCGGAGCCGAGCACAGAGACCGAGCACCTGAGACCTGGGAAACTCATCACTTTGCTCTTCGCTCCCCGGGTAGGGGAACACAGTGGAGGTCCTGGGTCACACACGTTATAAGACAAGGCTGAGATCTGCCTTGGAGACCCTGGGCAGGGGTCTCCCATCACTTCTACCAGTGCTACGACCCTCCCCACTCTGCCTCCCTTCCCACACACGCTCAGATGGCTCCTCGAACAATCCCATCCCAACCCGGGGCATGGCATCACGGACTATTCATCTGGTCACAGCATTCAGAGCCACATTAGGAGCTCCCACCCCAGTCAGGCACATCTCTGCTCAAGGCTGAAGCCATCCAGGCCACGCAGAGCCACAGCACCCAGCCTCTGCAGCCGAGCTGGGGACAGCACACCCGCAGCCTCCGTGCTGCAGCCCTTTCCCACGGCACCGCACGCCGCCGGGGCATGGGGTGGAGGAAAACTTGTCTCCAAGCGCTTTGGTGAGCCCTTTGCTCTCCCCAACCCTCAGCTTTCCCTGCACGCAGGCCGGCACACGAGCCCCCGCGCTGCTCTTTGAGATGCTGCCAGATGGCACCAGCGCTGCCCAGGCACCTCCCGCGAGAGCTGGGCAGCAGCACCGCCTTCCCCAGCCCCAGCCGCTGCTGAAAACTGGAGCTTCTCAACCTTCCCTGAGCATCCAGACCCTCAGCAGTGCTGCAGGAGCATGGGTTGTTTAGAACAAGCAAATAATAATGATAAAAAAAACTAACCTCTCTCCCAACAGGAAGACAAATATTTTTCAAAGTATTGAAGTTTTTACAGCTGGTGAGACAGCACCGGGGAAGGCTGGAGGGCAGTCCTGGCCAGCAGATTCCAGCCAAAGTAAGAGCATGGGAGCATCCTGAACCAGAGAGGAAGAAAGGAGAGGAAGAAGCTGAGATAAAAACGAGATAGCTGGTGCCCATGGAGAAGGGCACCAGAGCCTCGCAGCTGAAGATGCACCAGCCAGAGCTGGGAAAATTCCCTGGCTTTGAAGACCAGGTCTTCCTGGAGACAAACAGCTCTAATCCGCACTCCTGAGTAATTCTCTCTTTGGCAGCACATCATACCAGCATTGATTCAAACCTCAGGGCAGCTGTACTGGCTTTAATCTAGGTTTTATTTTTGTAAACTACAGTTTCAAGGAGAATGCTCGCAAAGCGGATCTGGGGCTGGGTGGCAGGGAGCAGAGCCAGCATCACTCCTGGCTGCAGTGGAAACACTTGAGCTTCTTCAAGTACAGGGACCAAATGTGAAAAGCTTTGATCCTAAAAAGCCAACAGCCCTGTCAAGAGAGAATAGGGGTCAACCTCTCCCACTTCTGCCGGGGCAGCTCCCTCTGCTGCCTTTGCTCGCCAGCTGTTCCCCGGAGCCGCGGGGCAGCTCCAGACGGGCTCGCGGCGGGGGTTCACCAGCACGCCGTCATTAGGCTCCTCTGTAAAGTTATCACCTCTGGAGAAACCAGCCTCCACAGAAACCAGACTTGAAAAGGAAAATGCCATCCAAGCTACCCCATTCGGCAACCAGCTGGATCGGCCACAGAAAATAAATTAGGTGCACAGGCGATTGCAAAGGCAGAGAAGAGTTGGTCCCCGTCTCTAACATCCCTTTCGCACGTGGCCGGCTCAGCGGGGATGCGGCAGAGGAATCGGCGGGGTGGATGCATGGGGGGTGGCAGGTTTTGTCAAAACCAACAAGCAGGTGTTGATGGAGAAAGCCAAGCCCATAGAGCTGGTTGGGCACCACCCACGACCAGTTCACCCAGTGCCACGTGCAGCAGCCATCTGGTCCCAGCTTCCTCCAGGGATG
>NW_010100883.1:21851-22762 GCF_000699245.1 Pterocles gutturalis
AGCAGGAAGAGGCTCTGGTCTTGGGGGACACTGCAGGTGGCTTCACCTCTTTCAGAAGGGAAAGATGCATCCTGACTCCGTACAATCAACGCTTCCCTGGGAGACTGCACTTGGCTGAGCCGCTCCAGCTGGTCCCAGTATGAACCTATGCCAGGTGTGTGCTGGGGGCTGACATCCCTGCAGCAGGAGGGACCGGGCACTTCTGTCCTTTGAACCTGTAGCTGACTCCCAATTCTTACCAACTACGAGGGCTTTTACCAGGGAAACAAACAGCCAATCTGATATCTCTTGAAATTAAGAGATCAAGCATTTCAGCCTTGTGATAGCTGTGAACCATGGCAGCTCTACTGCTGCTCCGCAGCCAGCCTTGCCTCCTCAGTGAGAGAATAATTCAACAGCCTGCTTGACTAGCCTTCGCTTTTTTTTTTTTTTTTTAAACTCTGTCAAACGCTCTCAGATTGAGAGATTAATGAAAATGTCTTCAAGGACATTCAGAACCAGGGGAGATGCTCAGAGACACCAGGCAGGGTGGATAAGCGAGCTGGGACATGCACCTCCTTTAGATACTCCCCTTTACAGGGCACTGCAGAGCAAACCTTGCTGCTTCCTTGCATCCATCGTCTTCCACTGTGCAAACAGGGTCCAGCACCAGACCAAACGGGTGCTAGAGCAGCCATAATGCACAAGAACGATGAAGCTAGAAAAAATATTTTATAAAAAAGGGAAGATCGTTTTGGTTTCAATGCTTTTCCTGCTTCAAGGGAATGCCTAAAGCAGTAGATTTTATAATGCTCTCTTTTGTAACAGCTTTCCCTGAACTTCAGAACGCTTTTGGTGAAGATTTCCTCTCACTTTCCACTTAATTCCCAGTACTACCTCCGAGCCACCTCTGTGCCACCGGGCACAGCATC
>NW_010100884.1:0-32747 GCF_000699245.1 Pterocles gutturalis
GGCTGCTCCCTCACCAGGGCTGCACTCACGTGTGTGTGGGGCGGTGAAATTGAGTTTCTTAATTGTACAGCCCTTGTGTGCACCTGGAAGGGGGTTTGTAGCTGTTTTGACTCATGGCGAGGTTAGAAATTGCACCTTGAAACTGCCCCTGTGGTAGTGCTGGGGCAGGCCCCTGCTAGCTGGGCACAGGGTAGTTCTGAGGATGCGGGGAGGCTGGGGGCTACCCCCCCAGGGGTCCTCGAGGGATCAGGCACTGTTGAAGCTATGGGAGGTCCCTGGGATCGTGGAGCCTTCCTCCAGTCCTGCCCATCATCTGGAAGCCGCTGGGGTGGGGTGGTAAATAAAAAAACCCAGGACACAGCTAGGGATGGTGTGGGTGGGCAGTGGAAGAGGTGTGGTCTTGGGCAAGTGCCACCTGGCTTGAAAAGATAATAACCTAGTGGTTCCTTTATCTAGTGAGTGACTATTTAGCGTGCATGTGGTGGCCGGATCATTTCCAAGGCACCATGAATGGGCTGTTCACAACACAGACTTCAGTTCTGGTTTTTCTATTCCGGTAATGTGTGAAAACTGAGTTTTGTGTAATTAAGCACTCCTTTTTGTCTTGATTTGCATGCATTCCTCACGTGCCCCGCAAATGTTAATCCCCAAATTTTTAAACAAATTTTCACAAATTTTGAAGTCAGAGGCGTGTGAAGCAGTGTCTTTTTATTGAAAATCACTATGCCCAGCCATGAGGCAGTTAAGGCGTATTCTTATAAGGTTCTTCTTGCTCTAAACAGCTAGTTAGTAAGAAAGTTCTGACGAAAAAGTTTAAAATGCTTCTCTAAATAAGTTCTTAAGTGTTCTAATTTAAGGAAAAAACCCCACAAAACTATCAAAACCCGACAACAACAACTACCAAAAAGCCCCTGCACTATATAGGCCATCCCAGATTAGGGTTAGGTAGAATCTGGTAGGTAGGCTAGGGTCGAGTAGTATCCTCAGAAAACAAAAGTTCTTAAAAACAGAAGGTAATCAATGCTGTATTGAGAGGGTGATTTCCTTTCTTCTTTCCCTTCATACTCTGGGGAAATATGCTGACTCTTAAAATCATATCAGCTCTTTTGTGGTTACCAGCCACTGTTGTTAGAATACCAAGAAAGTGTTAAGGCCGGCAGAACTCCCTTAGTGGACTGAAGTGTATCCATCCTGTATGAGGGTGCTGAAGAGGATGTGCATCTTTAGAAATATTTTGAGATGTGTCCTGACTTTGCAACTTCTTCTAACTGCCATTACCAGGCTTTGATTCAAGCCTGAAGGGCCTGTGGGATGCTTGGCTTTTCAAAGCTGGGGTAGAATTTGAAGATTCAGATGCCAGATTCGTTTTTGGTCTTAATTTATTTGCTTCTAAATAAACATTTCTGATGACTGAGTCTGTTGGTGCTGATGATGGATGTGGGTATTAATGAGAGACTGGAACACTTTGCAGTAAGTTGGCAAGAGCATGGCTAGTTACAGTGAAAGCAAGCGGGAGCACTATGGCTGATTTTTCTCCCTCTCTCTCTGGATAAAAAAGTAGATTCAGCATTCTGCAACATCCCAGCTGCAATGATTTAGCCCACAAAAATGTGCCTTTCTGCTGTTCTGCTAGCACTGTGTAATTTATTCTGACTTACAGAAAGTATTTCTGAACCTTCACACTGTCCTGTTAAATATCATGTCATTTGAAAAGGGAAAAGGAAATTACAGTTGTGGTACAAAATCAATCCATGCAATTTTGAATTTGCTGAAATGCTATTTAAATCTCCTCTGGCTGTGCAAAGAGCACAAGGGTTTGAATAAGTTCTGGTATTTCATCCCCAGAAGGAATTGAACTGGTAAGAATAATACCGGACATCAGGAGTCAGCAACACATTCAGGCTGGTGTGCTAGCTTTTATTTTAACTTTTACAAAAGAGAGTTTATTTGCCAGCAAAAACTCTACAGGAATTGGACCTGCTTAGAAGTTTTGGGCTGCTGCTGATCAGTGGCAAGATGCTGCCTTGCCTCCATGTGAGGCAGGGGTTTCTGGCTTCCACATGGCTCTGAATTTAGTGGGAGCCAGTACTAGGAACGTGTGCTTTTCAGGAATGCTGTGGTTCCCAGTTCCAGGCCCTGGCCAGCCCTATTGCACACCATCCAAAATCTCTCTGCTGCCTTTGGCTCCTGTCCCATGGGATTACTATTCCAAAATGACTGACAATTTTTCCTTATCTTCACATTTTTAAATAGGGTTCCTCAACATTGATGAAACATACCATCTTACTGACTTCATGGGAAGAAGTGTGAGAAAATTTATCAGAATTTACCATATAAATTCTCTGATCTGGAGACACTTTGGGGCTCCCTGAGCTTTATAACTGGAGTCTATCAGAATTCTGTTTCTCCCAAGACAACAGAGGGGAAAAGATGCAACTCCCCAGAACCCCAGTTCCCTGCACTCATTTGGGGGTGATTTATGAATCTTTACCCTAGATCTAGTAAGAAGGGCAAGTTTTCACATGGTCCTACTTTATTAAAGGTGGGGAAGTCCCCAGGAGTCCTTCATAGCAGAGTGACTTTTGAGCCTCATGGCTGCTGTTTAGGATTGCTGGGTGCCCCCGAGTTTAGACCTGAGCAAGCTGCAGCTCAGTGAAAGTCTCTGATTCTCTCTCCTGTGGAACTGCTTCTCAGTGCCACTATGAAGTAAAATCCCAAAGGCCTCGCTGGTGTTCAGGGAACAGACATCCAGGAGGAGAACCAGAGGCTCTCTGCCCACCATCAGGGGACCCATTCTCCAGCTAGCAAATGAAGAAGCAGAGATTTTCTAATCCCTCCTTAGGTATCAACATAGTCAATGTGTAGGACTTCTGTCTTTAAGGTTCCCACGTGCTGACTTACTCTCTGTCTGTTTCACTTTCTCTTCTTAACACTTTAACTTTCCTTACAGGAATGTTGTGTTCATGGATTACTTTATGTTTGGAAAATACAACAAGCTGTCTTAGTGTTTTTAAACATACTAATTTTAGTAAGAAACACTTACCCCGGAGGTCATAGGGCAGTTGCCAGTTTTTACCACTAAATCCCACTCGTTCAAACATAACGTGTTACTGCTTTAATCAGTCTTTCAGAACCTTTAATTCATTGCTGTAAGTGGGAGTGTATGAATAGCTGAAGATTGTATATATACAGAAAATGAAAACTTGGTATCATTTGTTTAATCTTCGTGGTGCTAAGGGATTTTTCAGAGCATTGATGTTTGTTTAAGTGAACACCTGTTGAAAAAATCAAGAACATATAATCCTGAATAAGTAGATTTGTTTGGGTAAGAGTTCAGTAATGGAAGTCCTAGCTTGTACTGTTGAGATTTACTCCCTGTTTTGAATGGCCTTAGCTCTCTGGGTAAGCACACAGCAGAATCCGGGGTCACTGAGCACCTCAAGTGGAACGCTTTAATATTACAACACTTGTATTGAGCCAGGCATAGGTTGAAGAGGTGAAAAAAATATCTCAGTATTTTCTCCAGCAAGAGCTTCTTTACCCTTCCAATTTTTTTTTCCTGTTTCTTTCCAAACCCACAGTGTGATGATGGTGATGTTATCTGACACGATCAACAGACTCAAGTACAATGTAGTGTGCCTAAAGAAAAGCTGCAGGAAGTGAAGAATGTTGTGTTGACTCTAGCTTTCTCAGTAGTGCTGAGAGAAATAGAGAGAGGACCAATGTGAAAGAAGATTTACATTTTATTTCTGACATGTAAGTTTTCTACTAGATTTTATACAAGTACTTTTTTCTTACTGCTTTCAAGATAAACTTTTAAGATAAACTAATTCTGCCTGCCTTTTATAACTATTAATGGTATTATAGAAGACAAGAGGGCAACTGGAAGGAGTAGAGCATTTTATTCAGATTGTTAAAAACAGATATTTTAAAAATTCATAATAGTTGCTCCCTATTTTGTAGCAATGCCTAATTGGCAGTTGGTGAAATGACTCAGCTCTTTTAATAAAGTTATGGATATTCATACCCTAATATCCTTGAGTTAATGAAAACATCATCTAAGAAGACCAAAAACAATGAGAATTTCTTATATTTCCAAGCATAAAATGTTCATACAATATAACAATAGTAATACAATAGTTTAAATATTACAGGCCAGCTGTTTTTATGGTGAACAAACTCCTGAGAACTACACCTGGCAACTGAATCTCACACTGAGAGTTTGTAGCTCCAGTATTTATAGCCACATTTTCAAGACAGCTCGGCACACAATTAGCCATCTAATCTGTGTGCATAATTACAGTGATTTCAGGGACACACTGGGTGACACTGATGAATTTAATGTGTTTGCTCATTTGCTTGATTTATATGAAAAAGCAAGAAAGCTGAGCATAAGAAAAAAGGTATACCTGCATTTTCAAAAAATCATCCTTAAAACATTCTGGGTCCTGAGATAAATAAAAGCAGCTCTTTGCTTGTTAAAACTTGCACTCCCTCCTGCAGGTTTGTGATACCCACATATTTCATTTGTCTTTGTGGATCTTTCTAATATTTCCTTCCAGAAAGTTGCATTGTTTTTCTAAATGTTTCCATGAACTGTGAGTTATTCCAGTTCTGAGCTCCCCTGATGAACATTACATGTTTATATATCTCAGGAATACGTGGATTTTCCCATGTAACTTTGAGATTATCCTAAACGTGTTTAGTGTTGCATACCATTCTGGTTTCATTCAATATTAAAGGTGTTAAGGTATTTCAAAACTAAGCCTGAAGGGAAGTTTAAATTTTGCCAGTAGACAGAACCAAAACCCTGTATTCGAACGGCCAGAGACTATGAGGATATGCATTTGAATTTTGCAGTCTTTAGACATTCTAAAATACTAATATTTACAGCAGAAGTTTCACAAGGTAGAGCCAACATGAGTCCCACAAATGCTGCAATGTATACGCATGCTGCTTGTTTTTCACAGAACATCTAAGCTTTGCAGGAGAGGGACAGCAGGACTAAAGCAAATTGGGGTTTTGAATTCTGCATATTAAAAGGATCTTTTCTCTGTAGCCTGTTTTGGGCTTGCTCTGTTGCCGACCTGAGTGCAGCTCCTCTTAGTTTGGTGTTGCACTAGGAGCCCTAGGATGGACTAGCTATTTTTACGCAGTCATGAAAGCAGGAGCCTTTGTTGTGGCGTGAAAATGCCTAATTTACACTCAAGTTTATAAAGTGTCTGCTGCTGGTAACTCCTGATGTATTTTAAAAGTATGCATTCCTTGAGAAAAAAATCAGGCTTGTGCTGCTTAAGACATGAATAATGTAAATGAACAGACACACAACAAGAATTTGTTAATGTGGATGTTAAGGTGTTTCAAGCCACATTGGGTGCGATACTGGTGCAATACCAGCACTGCAAAGATGCGTATGAATTATTGCGCTCACAGCTAGGGCTGACTGATGTGTATTGCAGCTGAGTACAACTTCTGCTGCTAAAACTCAGCATTCTGGAAAATAGCTTGTGTTTTATTTTTTATTATTATTATAGTAAATTCGTGTTTTGCATGAGAGGTAAATTATTTCAGAAATGAAGACTGAATGAAAGAGTTTCTATTTAAAAAGTGCATGTTATATCTGGAAGATTTCAGTCAAAAGAAGTGGTGCTTTTCACAGATTTCCTTTTTTTATAGATTCTAGTCCCGAGTTGTGTGAACAGCATTCTCTCTTTTTAAAAATAAAACAGGATAAAACTTCAAGACACATGAATTTCTATGGAAACCAAATTGCCACTTTATATACTTAAAGTTTAAGGAAGGAATTTTTAAAGGCATCTGCAGAATTTAGTTTGTTGACTTCTTTTTTCTGTAAGTTTGCCAATCAGCTTTACTTCATGGATTTTGCTGTAAAAAAGAAATGGTGTGACAAAACAAACTGAGCTTTGGGAACTTATCACTTATGGAAGAGATTTAGTTGAAATCAGAGATAGGATATCTAAGTTCTCCTGGTGCCTTAAGAAGAAATCTTCCTCATTTAGTGTTAAAGAGGCTGAATTTGTAGTTTGTAAAATCCAGAGAACTCTTAGCTGGGTTGGAGTATTTGTGAATCTCATCCGGAGTAGAAATCCAGTAGATGGCGATGTTGGATTTTCTAAGCCAAGTCCCCATTTCTTGTAGAACTGATCCAGTTCTTATCGAATGATTAGCTGAAGCTCCCCTGTCTTACAATAGTGCAGGACTGGACTCTAAGCTAACTAGAAGAAGAGGGATGAACTGTTCCATAATTACCGCAGGCTCCAGAGCATATGCTAAATTTACTTTTTGGGACAGCTTTTTTGATCTTCACAGTGAAGAAGCGAAAGTTCAACAAATCAAGCAAAGAAAAAATAATTACTATTTTCCAGAGGTCATATAAAGTTCAAGTTCTTTGCTAGAATTAAACATTTGCACACAAGTCTCGGTGGAATCAAATTATTGTGCTTCCCAAAGAACATTTTAAAGGAAATTGTAAAATAGGCAATTAAAGGATTTTTCATCACAGCTATAAATTAAAGTTTTACTATGTCCGCTGTTTAGGTTGACTTATTAAAGAAATTGTGAAGGATTCTTGTTAATTTTGAACATCCGTTCTCTTTTTCTCCATGTCTTGGCTGGAGTCCTGTGGAGATTGTGGGAATTACTAGATAGGGAGCATGTTCTTCACTGGTCAAGCTAATATATTTTGACACAAGAAATTTCCAGTAACAACACCAGATTTCCTTTCCCTGTCACCTTCCACTTATCTGAACAACCCTATCCCAGTATTTTTTCAAGCCTCACATTGTCTTCATCAGTTTTGCTCAAGTTCACAGGGATAAAATAAAGATCCAACCTGTTAATTATTAAGACTATTCTTTGCCTTTATCACTGCTTACATATTTTGTAGAGGCAGGATGCTCATTTTTCAGCCAGTGTAAATGAACTTGCCTCATTTGAGCTCACAACTGTGCGAATTCACATCATTAGAGTATATAAACAGGATTTGCCACAGTGAAGTCACTGGTTTGTCTGGTGGGATTGCATGCCCTAACAGTGACTTTCATTAAGGCATGCTGCTTCTTACACTGGTTTCAGGCTTACACCCTTGATGATGGTAATGGAAAAGTGAAGTGGCTGAAACATGTTTGTAATCTCTATGGAGTTCACTGGTTACAGGAATAAATAAAAAAATGCAACTTTAACATTAAGGCAGTGCTTGACTAAAATCAGCAATAAGCGTATCATTGTGAATGACTAAAAAGCAGAAAAACTTGTTTCAGATTCGTCTTATTAGAATTGTGTATTCAAATTTGAGTGTGATATTCCTAAAATTATGGCTATTCTAGGAAAAAGCCAGACCATGGATTACAGCTGAGTATAAATTTAACCTAACTGTATGCTTTCACAACCAAGAGGAGAGAGGAATGCAGATGCATCTGTCCATGTCACAGTGACATAAGTTGACATAATAGCCTTGTTTTTCTCTACAGAGAGGCTTTGCTTATTTCCTCATTTTAATTATAAGTGAATCGGAAAAACAGGGTACACAGTTGTCCTGTGACCATTAGGATGAATAGAGGCTGATTTATGGATTTGCAGCCTTTATCTCTCAGCACTTCTCCCTCTCACTTGGTATTTTCAGCACCCTCATTTGTCTTCCATGTTGTCCTCCCAGGTGCCCTGTTCCACGTTGCCCTGTCTTATCAGGCAAATGGGAACATGTGGTTTAGCTGCTTCTGGGCTACATGTATGCTGAGCAGCTAGTCAGTATGTGCAAGCTTAGTAGCCAGCAGGCTTTGAAACTGGTCAAGGGACAGACTTACAAAGTTCTTCTTCTGAGAGGAGGCACTAAGCTTGGTCCCTTCCCTGTGTTCAGCCACAAATTTTTGTAATACAGAATTTATTATCTTTCTTAATTTAAATTCTTGTTCAGTTTGATAAAAGTCAACTAAGAGGTACAAAGGCTAATAAGAGGATGGGAAAGGAAGTTGGTGGATAGACAGACAGAATTATTGTGTGATCCTCATTTCTTTAAAATACCAGGATAAAGGTTAATGCAAGTTAATGAGCAATATGTTCTTTGCAAACTTTTGTATATATTCATATATTCCGCTACAGTTAAAGGTGAAAGCAGCTTTACATAATATATTGGAATGAGATCTCTCTTCCTGAATCCAGAATTTTCTATGAATAGGCTAAACCACATCTATTTTTATATCTAGATTTAATTCCCTGTTCCCCAGAAAATGTTATACTCTGTCCAATGTATATGAACTTTTTTGATGCCTTTCAAATGTCATGTTTGTTCTCAGCTGGCTGGCACAGATATCTCTACATGGGCCGGAAAATGGAGTAAAAGGTTTCTGTACACTTTACCACAGAAAGTACAGTTAATGATGCTTTAGTTACTGTGTGTTCAGAGAGAAATTTCTCTCCCATTTCATAGACAAACCAATAATTAGACATCCCAAGGGAATAATGAGGGAGTTTAGAGTTGCTTGCATGTTAAGTATACAAACCTAACATGGTAAGTAATGGAGAGAGAGAGCTTAAGAAGATATATAATTTCTGTCTGCTTGTAATGTCAGCTGAGCAGATGGCTCCAATGAGCCATTTATGTGTAAAATAGCTGTTCCCCTTTCTTCTGTGAGCCTTGGGAGGTTTTCTTTCATACTTATCATATTTGCTGAATGCTATACATAGGTCTGCTAGAAAGTATTAAACTCTTGTAAGACAAGTATATGGAAAAATATTTGATTAAATAATAGCCTGCATAAATAAAGGTTATCTAGGATCATAGTACAAACCAACAAAATATTGTTGTCTATGGATTACGTGCAATGCATGGAGGGAGTTAAATGTTTGATGATGAGATCTAATACAGACTACCTGGGAGAACCTAGGCTGAAAGCTGCCTGCTGGCACATACTGGGACAGAGGGCATCCTGAAACCCTGCCTTGTCAAAGACCTTGCTGTATGCTGGGGGAAGGTATCTCCAAACACTTGGGACCCACAGTCTAGATGTATCTGCTGAGAGTAGGCACTTGCATCTGTTCTTTGGAGGGAAGAGTAAAGTTCACACTTTAAAAAAAAACCAAACAGTTAGAGGAGGCCTAACAGTTACAGAATGGCAATTGGCATAGCAGTCATTCTGTAAGAGGGACTTGTGGATTCAATTTTCTTTTTACTCTAAGGGATTACGTTAAACCCTAGAGAAAAAGTTTTGGTGGATGTCTCCTGTAGAAGCTGTACAGCTGGGACCTGAAGATGCATTCTGCAAAGGGAAGGGAATGTCATGCCACAGGGCCGTGCACAGCCATCTGAAAGGGAGGTGTACTGTTCCCTGCTCCTTGCACTGTCTGTGCAGATTTTTATAGAGTCCGGAGGTGAAACATAAAAAGTGATTAAGGCAGAGGCTGGAATTTTCCTAAATTAGTGCCCTGAGCACTGTGTTACTGCTTCAGGTGTTTGAACTGATCTTGGGAATCATGACTTACCTTTTGCATGAGAAAGGTAACTGGTACCTCTTCCCGCGCTAAAAAAGTCATAGTGGATGGAAACATTTTTTGGTTCTTTTAAAGCGACTTAAACTATCATGATGTGTCTTCATATTCTGAAGTGTTTCCTTTTGACCATTTCAGGATGAAAGTAGTGTTTCTTTGATGCATCATCCCTGTGATACCATGTTCTGCCCTACAAAGTGTGTTAGCACTGCCAGCACCTTTTGGAAAAAAAAGGTAAACATATCTGTTGTTGAGTGTATCAAAACAGAATCCAGTTTATTCTCATGGGAATGAGCTGGTTAGTTTGTGGCCACTATCAGGAATAAGACCTTGTTAGTATGCCAGTACTTTCATATCATAGCTGCTGTGGATTATCGTCTCCTGTGTTTTGCAATTTCATGCTCATTTGTATCAGGTGAAAGTCAAACACAGAAGCTGAAGCAGAGAGAATATCTGTTGAATAGAGAGTTGCTATTTTTACATTTTCCAAACTAGAACTGCACTTTATAATATTAATGTCCCCTCTTCGCTCCCTGTCACATTTGGAAAGATAACAGAAAAGTACATTTCCAAAGAGTAAAGAGTGTAGAATGCTCTAGAGTTTCAGTTTCATTCAGTTGGATTGATTTTACTATAACTCTTTTCAAAAGTAAGAAGTACTTTCGTGATAGCTGAGTGCATTGAAGCCTAATGGGCTTAATTTATGTGCAGCTGTGCTGTACCAATACTCTGTGAGCCATTACAGCTGTGCCTCTCAACTTTGTACAAGCCCCTAGTTAGTGATTAAGCTCCACACAGTAGCTTAACCTGGAGAAATTATCAGTGTTTTATGAACACCTTCTGTGCTAAATGGCAGCAACTCCTCTCTGGAGGCAGATCTATTTGCCAACAAAATGGGTTCATCACAAGGTCTGTTAATATCCATTAAAATATACCTGATGGAATATAGGTGCATCTGGTAGACCACCCTTGTGTGCTAGTTGCCATTTCACTAGATTGTGGATGTTCTGCTTGTCAAATTAATTTTGGCTCTACTAAAAAAATGGGCTAATATGGACTTGTCCCACAAGGTTTGATGATGATGCCCTGACCCAAATAGTTTTTCCTTTAAAGGAAAACATTGCAACAAATGAAGGACTAACAAAGGAAAGAGGGTGATTTGTATGGCCTCATTTGGGCTGGCTTTGCCTGATGGAGGTCATAGAAGATTCCAGTGGTAAAAATAAAGACATTTAGAATAGATTTGTTCTAGAGAAGTCAGGTGGCCTTGCAAGGGTCTCATATTTTAAGGTGGCATATCAGACTTTCTCCTCTGTAATCTTTGTGGTCCCTCTTTCAGACCCATGGTTTGTTTTTTTCTTTTTCATATTTACAATCAGTTTTGTTGCCTTTGTTGAAGCTGTGACTGGAGATGAAGTAGGTGTTATTGGCAGCTTATGAGCAGGTGTGACATGACTCTTTTGAAGTCTTACATAGTTTAGCTTATTTGCATCAATGGGTCCCCACTGGGACAGTGTTGCTTAGTATAAGAACAGGCTGTGTGGGTCCCTACAAAAATGGGAAATCATGAGATGAAAAGTAAAAAGCTTAGAAGAGGTGTCATCTGTTTCTTTTTGGGAAGTCATGTAATATCATGCATGGCTAAGGAGAGCCTGGCATGGCAAGATGCGTACATGACCAGGAAAAAAGCTTGGAGAAGGGAAATTTGTTTTAGAGAAATATTACGAATCCTTCCATCTTATATTTGTTGCAGTTACAAGTTGTAGGCTCTCCAGTCTTAAAATTTAATTGGGTAGTGATTAAGAATGAGACAGTTTGTTAAAATGATTTCTGAAGCATATATTAGGTGCCGCCTGAACTTGTTCTCACTACTTTCTGTTATCCCTAGTTGCTGTGCTGGAGCCTACAGTTTGTCATTCCTTCATCTGTCTGGTGCTAGGGGTTGTATGAGATGATCCTTTAGGATGCGGCAGAATGAATATGCTAAGAAAAATGGGCCTGATGTAAATGTCTGTCTTAGAAATGGCAGACTATATTTGTTTTGATTGCCTATGATTATTTCCAACTTCTTGTTTTCCAGCTTCAACAGGGTGAATAAACTTTTTTCCCATTCTTGTTTTCCTAGTATCAGAAATCCTGAAGCAGAGCTGCTCTTAGTTTCCTGTTTTCTTGGAAAGGCAGCATATCCTAGTCGTGTCCCCAGGGAGGTTACCCTTAACATACTTGCAGGACTTGGGCTTGAGGAAGGGAAGCGCTACACAGGGTAGAGATCCAGCGGATCTTGACCCACATATGTTTTGCATGCAGTTCAAATATGCCTCCTGTGCTAGGTAGAACACAGGAGGAGCAGCAATGCAGTGGCTGGCTGAGAAACAAAGCAAGCTAGCAGGAGTGGATAAATCCATCAGCCTTCCCAGCTCAAACTTACAGAAGAGCCATGTAACTCTTGGAGAAAAATAATACAGTCTGCCTGTGGAATGCCTTCTCTTCTCCACTTTTTAAGGCTTATGGGACATGTGTCTTGGGGTTTTTGCTCTCTGAGGATTTTGGTAAATGACTCATAAGGTTAGAGGCACTGGCTATTCTAAGTGGCATGGCCTAGCACAATATTAATGCGTATCTTCTCCTTCTGATCAATTACAGTGTTTAGAGAAAACTGTTTTTTTTTCAGTACTAAAATGGCTGAAATTCTCTTTTAATAGATTTTAGAAAAGCAGTAAGGGAACTTTCCTGACAGTTTTTGTAACATTAAATGTAAAAATATACAAAGATGATAAGTACTCATAGGTCACTTCAATATGGGTTAAATGCCCGTCTGATTTCATAGGTTATTAGAGAATTATGTCATTGTTTAAGGAACTTACTTAAATGATAATCAGGGATCACATGACCTTTGTTAGGACTAGAAACTAATTAAAAGAATGATCAGTCTCTGAGAGCTACATAGCTAAAGGCTCTAGAGTAATGGAATGGTGTTTATTCTGAAACTTTACAGTATCACTTAGAAATTCTCAAATATGGGTAACTACTTGGATTTACTTTATACTGTATAAGTCATGTGTGACTCAAAGTTTAGCTGAAGTGTGCTTTCAGGGGGTTAGATTAAACAAATTTATTTCCAATTAACAGTAAATTTGAAGAAGCTTTACAAAACCCAAGTGTTTTACTACTGTAGGTTCCTTCCAAAAATTATAACAATAGGTTAGAAATACAGTTCTCTGGCATTTTGAGGCCCAAAGAGGATAGCTTCATACTAGTATATCACATCTAGATAGAATATTCTTTATGGCAACCTCAATATATGAGCAGTTTGTTTATCTGTTTTATAATACTTTCAAATTTTATAAGCATTGTCTTTTTTTAAGTTTAGATTGTGGCCTTCCCCGTAATCAAAATGGAATTATTAAAACAGGAGGTTGGCCATAACTTCAATCAGGATAAGACTTGAAATATACTTATGTGGTTCTTACTGTAACACATGACCATGGGAAGACCTTGCGACATGACTTTCCTATCGTTGCTCACTGAGCTGGGGGATATTTCATCTAACCACAAGCCACATCCATCCCTGTCAAATTAATGAGAGAATACACATTTAAAGAAACAAAAGGAAATGGCTCTCCTTTGGGACCTAGCATTATTAATTGTCCCTAAGTGTTTTTAGTCATCTGATTATATTTTATTCTCTGTTTCAAGCATTAAAATAATGTCACTAAAATTCCTAATAAGGAATGTCTCTTTTGGAGGAAGAAGTAAATACCAATTTTCACGGTTTCTACCACTTCATGTGAAAAATCAGTCATTAGTTTCATGATTCACACTTAATTGCAAGAGATGAAAATAACTTCCAAACATAACCTAAAATGTCCTAGAAGATACTCTGAGAAATTCTGTTACAGTACTATATTATTGAGCTGAAAAACATTACTGACAGTGAAACTTCCACTACTCTGTTGTTCTTTCTCTTTCTCTTCTTATCTGAGTGGCAAAGTGAAAGCCTCTAAATGTGTGGTACTAGTTTCAAAGTGTGCCGAAAGAACTAGGGGCACAGCATATTTGTCCTAAGGCTGGGTTTTGGTCCTCCAGCGGTCAGTGCTCTTTTGTGCTGCATCCACCACACTGTTTATGAGGTATTTGGAGTGATTTATGAGGGCTGCTTTTAGAAATCAGATCCTCTGGTAGCCTGTATGTTTACAGGACACTTACTAATGTGCTGAAATGTAGATTGTGAGCTCTCATCGTTGCTGGTATTTTCAAACTTTCAAAAAATAACATGGTGAAGGATAGAGGAGTTACATATGTTGGTGATAAGGGAATCATGGAAGGGAAGCAACTGCAGAGAGATTCGAGAGCATCCGAGGAGTTATGGTGTCAAACTTAACTGCTATGAGTGTTGTATTTTGAAGTGAAAATTGTGATGAGGGAACCTGTGAATTACAGTCCAATAGTAATAGGTGCAAGTGTTTAAATTGTTGCTAAATTACTTTAATCTTTGACATTGTTTTCCATTTCTAAAGTGCTAATGTACAGTGAAGTACAACAACAATAAGAATTTACAGTCAAAACCAGTGGCAACTGGTACCCTGGAGAGGTACAAACAACGCTGCATTGCCCACTTCCATTCTCAGACATCCGTACGTGGGGCTAGCACACATGTACACACACACATTCATACACATTTCCCCTGCCCACCCCCATATTTATATATCCTTTCTATATACATGTGTGTTTGGCTGTTCCACAGCACTTCGACAACAGCTAAATAATTGGATGTGCGCTTCCCTGGGTTTATGCGGTGCCTTCCCTGCATTCTGTTCTTGCTTCAGTAGCCTCACTGGCAATTAACTGGGAATATCATTAGCCCCTACACTTTGTTGCTCTTGTGAGACAAATCTGGCTTCCTTCTAGTGTTATACTTAGAAACTGTGCAAAGGTCCGTTTCTTCACCTGGACTAAATGTCAAACAGGTCAGTGTACAAAGAGAACAGACTGTTCAAAATCTGCTCATTCCAACATCCTGTTTGCTCTACAGTCTATTTTGCCATTCAGTGTGTCACAGATGGCCTCATGGTCCCCATTGCTGGAAGCCTGGCTGCTGGCAGGAACATGTCCATTGCGCTCTGTTAAGAGATTGAAGGTAAAGAACTGACATGGGTCCTTTTGTCTGCTGCCTTCCTGTAAGGGGCTCAGGAAAGAGCTGGAGTTTTTCCATTCCTGGACTGTGCACATCTCCATATGTGGGTGAGTGATTTTGCTCAGGTAGCCAGGGCTGGGAGATGCTGAAGATAATGTCCTCTGACTGCCACTTAGGAAACTCCCGCTGTCTTCCAGAGAGTCCCTCCTAGGGTGTTCAAAGGAGCACCGATTCCAGTTTCTGTAGCTGTAGGCCCACCACCCCAACTGCTTTCGACGGTGGCACTGGCATTTTAAGATCTGTATAAAAGCCCTCTTGAACTCTTTGCTTGAGCAAGGGTAGATGATTGGATTCAAGCAGCTGTTAAAGTAGCCAAGCCAAAAAATCACCTTGAAGATCGTTTCAGGGGGCTTCAGAGCTGAAAACAGAGATCCTGTCCAGAAGAAAGAAGCAGAAACAATATCTGAGAGAATTGGTTTGCCTGCCTTTAGGAAGGGTAAATGTCTCATCAGATTACTATTAGAATCTGTTTATTAAAAATCTTTAATGCATGTTGCTTTCATTTTTGGTCTTCTGGTAATAAAATGTTATTTTTGTTATTTTTAAAGCTAATAAGGAAATACTTTCCGCCATCTGAAAGCTAAAGGATCACGTAATTAATGTAGAATTAAAAAATAAAAAGTAGTCCTTGTGTTTGTATGTGCACATCTACAGGACTAACATCTATTGAAAGATCAAACCTCCACTGTCCAAGCTGCTGCACAATGCATGCATGGAATAGGGTTGTGCTTTCTTTAAAGAGCTTTTGAATGTCATTTTTGAAGAAAATGATCTAACCATTCCCAGGCTTCTTGGAAGGAGGGCATTCAGACATACCTTATAACTTCTAATACATTCTCTGGCAGCTCCTAAACATCACCCATTTATCTAGATTATTATAATAGCACAAACCTCTTGAAACTTGGAGTTAATTGTGGTACTTCCTATATCTCAGGCATTCGTGAAAACGGTGTAACCGAAACAAAGAAGTTATTTTATGAATATTTTCTCTTCCATTCACAACCAAATAATTTCCCTAAAGAGGTTGCCCAAATGAAAAACTCATACTATGAAGTCCATTTAATGTACTTATAGTATTAAAAACATGCAATTGATCAGCTAAATTTAGCAAATGGGGCTTTATAAAAGAATGTATGACATTTTTAAAGCAAAAGAGGCATTCAACAGTTATCCATCTGGGAAAACACCTTTGTGTCTTGCTCAAGTAATCAGAATGGGGATTCAGGAGAGAATGCGTGTGTCAGGAACTGGAGTTAGATTTGAAGCATTTTTCAAATAGAAGGTGACACTCAAGCCTGAATGTCACATCTCTGAGAGGAGCGACATTGCACAATGGAGTGGTTTCAGATTCTGTGGGCTGTGAAAGCAGCTGAGTCTGTTGTGACTGTCAGGATGCCTTAGTGGGCAGGGATATGATTCTAGGCATATTTCACATCTCGGAGCAATGTAGAGGCCATGGCTTGGGCCTCAAAACTATGCAAAAGCACTTTGTAGCTTCTTGGGTAAATAGCTCTTGCAGCAGATACCGCTGTTTATCTAGATGACATGACAGTGCTGGCCTGGTGCTGAGTATAGGGGTCTGACTCTCCTTAGCTCAAAAGAAAGCCAAAGGGAGGTAAATGTGTCATTCTTCATACATCTACTGCCCTCCCCAGTGTGTCAGCTAGTCCCAGAGCTGGCTTAAAAGAGAAAATAAGGTGCTGAGATAGCATCAGCTACCTGGAGACACGCTTTTTCCCCCACACTTGGGAAACAGAAGTCAGGAAAGATCCAGTGAATCCAGAATAATCGATTTTTTCCCTGGCAGTGTTTTGAGATGTTGCCAGCTAGCACTAGATCTACCTGTTGCCTCGGAGATAAGCCAACATGCTAGCCCTTAAGGTTAAAATGAGGTTTTAAATTACAGAGTTCATAGTATTTCTTTCATGACTCCTGCACTTTACTGACTTTCACTCCATGTGCAAGACTCTTTTGTTGAACCCGCTAATGATTTGCAGGGTTTGACCAATGCCTCTCTTGTCCATTTGATGGACATCCTGCATCTGTCCTGATTGCTACAGCAGAAAGTACAGAGTACAACATGTCTAAGGTCAGAGAAACTATGAATTGTATTTGGAGAATTTCCATTGTATTTGGAAAATTTCCAACAGATAAATCAATGCAAGCACTTGAATCTCTGTCTTGCAATTTACATACTCTGATGAAAGATTCAGTGACAGTTCATGCAATTCTATGGAATAAGCTGTTAAATAGGTGTCAAATTCTTATAAAGCTTTAGGAAAAGTTGATCTAAGTTTATAACTGAAGCCAAGATGAGGATGATGCTCCAAAATCTCCCATGTGCACAGCTGCAAGCCCTTTCAGGGTTTGTTTTGTAAATAATAATTGCTAATGTTTCCCCTTCAGTTTAGGGAAAAGAGAAGCTTTGTGACTTTACAAAACAAGTAAAAAGCATTATTATGTACAACAAGGAACTTTTGGAGCTCATACTGATGTATGTCTTAAATTGTTTTCTGGAGCTCCTTTAAAATATAAATGCTTTTCGGGTCATAAAGCCCAGTAACCCTTGTGAAGTGGCTGAAGATCTCCCATTTTTTCTTATGGTGTGAATGTTGAATGAGCAGTGGTGAATTTTCTCAGATCACTTGGTTTGCCTTTCTCATACTGTAACAGTTGAAAATCTACAGGACATTCCTCTTCCAGATTTAAATATTTTTAGGCAGGTTAAATATGGACAGAGTAAATGCTATGGTATACTTTTCAATAAAATAAAAAAAAAAAGAAAAGAAGTTTACTGAGAAATTTTATTAAATTCCCTAAGGACAAATAAAATTAGCTGAGCTATAGAGAAGAATACTGGGAACCAATGCAGATAAATAAGTTGTGCTTGTGTAATCTATATTGCACATGAACCAAATATAACCATGTACAGTAAAGACTATGAGATCAAGTAGGGAAAAGGGCAAAAACCTCAGTGCTGGAAAAAAGCTAATCTTTGTAAACTGCTTCAAGAAGTATGTGTTCCTTAAGGAAAAAAGGTAAGGAGCTTATGCTTATCTTTCGTAAAAATCTGTTTTTCAAATGCCATTTGAAAGAAATGACAGCAGGCCATTTTCATCAGCTGCAAAAAGCATTTTCAAAGCTCTTTTATTTTAAAGGGCAGTAACACAAAAGAGCAGAGAATTTCCTCATAGCAACCCTGCCTGACAGAAACACCTTGTGTTCAGGCCTGATTCTAGAAAAATCAGTGAGCCCCCATCAATCATTTAAAAACCATCATGACCCTAGCTGAGTCATTAACAGAAAATCTGGAAATAGATCTGTTTGGAAAGCTATGCGGTGGTGTGATTTAAAAATAAAGGTCAGCATTTATCTGCAATAGTAGAAAAGTTTTGAAACGAAGAAATTCAGGAATAAGTGTCAAGGAGTTAATGGAAACACGAATCATTAAACACTATTTAATTTTCCACTTTTTCCTGTTTCTGCAAACAGCACATTGCATGTGTTGCTTGACTCTTAAATTATACAGAAACTGGTAGATGAAGTTTTCACAAGAAGGTGAGTAAATATGCTTTTCTGAACAAGGAATATTAATTTGATAAATAATAATTTGATTTATAGACTGGTATGTTAATTGCTCTTATTTCAGACTGATGTATTAAAACCAGATAGAATTCTTCTTAGCTCCTCTACCCTTCCTGGCTCCATCCATGGCTAATGAAGGGATTGCCCACCACCAAAAGCCACAGATGCTCTGAAATGCAGTAGTTTTGTAAGACAACTTTCATCATGGTGAAGGAAGAAGGACTTAGGAGAGACATGACAATTCATCTTTAAAAACAAAAAAGTTACCCTTAAAGAAGAAGGAAATTAAATTGTTTTCCATGTCAACAGTGGCAAATGTATGAAGCACAGTGATTTGAATTGCAACAAGACAAACTGAGATTATGGATTGGGAAACACTTTTTGTCTTCCAAGATAAGAAAATTCTGGAACATATTGCCTAAGAAGGGTGTAAAAATCCAACCCTGGAGGCTCTTAAAAACAGAGTAGACACGCATCTACTGATTTATGTATAGCTGATCCTGCCTTTGGGTTGGAGGATGCCCTAAATGACCTCTTCAGATCCCTTCTAGTCCTTCTTTGTCTGATTAACTCTCCAGAATACAACTGTGTTCATCAGGAATACTTTATGGCTTAAGTTTTGGCAGCCCAGCAGAGTTTTACATTTGCAGTACTGGAATCCCACTGACACTGTAGTCTTGGATCCCCTTGGTAAATATATCCGTTATTTAGGTTGAGGATTAACTGTTAGAAAAATGGAATGTCTGAGACAGATACTTATTTGGGCACTTATTCTCTTCAGGGTTTTGTGAAGTTTCTGAGTTTTTGTGTTCAGTCCCTCCTCACTGGGTGCAATCCCAGCCTGAGTTTTCTACAGAGAGAGGAGAAAAGCTGTTCTTTATTATCCAGAAGGTGGTTTAGATGGATGTTGCTACATGTGCCATGTACTTCTAAATACAGTTTAGTTTGGTGACTGTTAATGCAAAGCTCCACTGCCTTTCACTATATAAAGATACAAAAAATATTTTGATCAGCTTGTATATTTTTAACATTACCCTATTCCCTACCTTGTTCTTGGAATTAACAGCAATACCTTTTATTGAGCTGCACACATGCATTACTTCAGAAGTAACCTGTCAGGCACAAACAACTGCAGGCTATTTTGGTACCTTAATAAAGTGATAAAGCTAAGCCTACTAGAAACACTCCCTAAACATCAGACTGATTTTTCCTCCCCTAATCTCCAACTACTTTCCCATCACAGTCTGATAAACAGATTAAATATTTCCCTGTACTGATTTAGATTGCTTTTCAAAATGGCTGGAAAATTTTGCGTGTGACTATCTCCTCAGTGATTTATTTGTGCGGGGGGAAGCCAGGGTGATTTCCCTACTCAAACTGACTTCTCTCCTGATGCTTCATGTTTAACAGTTTCACTCTCAGAGAATGTATATTTTCTATTCTCTTTTATTTTTCTGTGCTAAACCCTGTGATTTATTAAACATAGCACCACAATCTTACCTCTGATTGCACCTTTGACACCAAGGAAGTTTTTGTAAAGTCTGTGTCCAGCACAAATGGAGAACAGGAAATATTTGAGAAACTCAATCAGCTTGATCAGTTTTGATTGTTTTTTGACCCTGCTCACCAGACTTGACAGAGCCATTCAGCTTGGAAATACACTGAGCAACCGGAAACACCATAAAAAGGAATTAAGAAGTATTTTATTTACTAAAAGTTAATTTTATCTAGGGTCTGACTAGTTCTTTGTAATGAATGCTTTATTACACAGAAAGTAAGTAAAGCACCCTCAATGAAATTAGGGAACGCTGTGGGAAATAATTTGCCATATTAATTGTCTTCACATGTTCTGCAGAATATCTGGCCAGAACATCACTGAGACATTAAAATTCAGAGTCCACTGGACTCAGTGGAACTCTGAAAGCCTTTGTAAAGTCTTGTAAGGACTTCACTGGACTTTTAGAAGGGTCCTTAAAGTAGGAGGAGGGGCAGCAGGCAAATCTTCTGGACTGGCTTAATCCCAAAACTCTTTACTAAGGAAAACTCTTCACTGAAGGTGGTTTTGGTGTAACCCTCTGCAGAGGAGAGAGACACACACATGCACATAAACCCAAGCAGGCACATATGTGCACGCGCGCACACACACACACAGTTCTCATATTCTTTCCTGCTCTGTTATTTTTCTTCCACCTAAATAGCTTCTCCTTTGCTACCTCTCACAACTGACCACTGTATTCATAGAGAAAGGAGGATGGGAAAGTTAAGACCTTCTATTTAAGGATCCTTAATGTAAGAGTTGGCAAGCTTCTCAACAAAAGTGTAATATGCAGGACATGTTTGAGTTTCCATTTCCACTTTACGAAAGAAAGAACTCAGCATCAAAATTAGACTTGCCAATGCAGCCAACCACCCAAACAAACCCTCCCAAACTACTTTCAAGGAGAAGGGAGAAGACTTGCTACTCCAGTTGTATGCACATGCAAGGTGATCAGATACTATAGTGATCATCTGGAGTTTAAATCTCAAAAAGAACATGTAAAATAGTGTTTATAAGCCAAAAATTTTGAAATTGCCTTTGATATCTCTGCGCTGTTCTGTTCTGTGTGCTGCTTCCAGACACACAGAGGAAATAAACAACTATGTATAAGTGACCAACAGTTGTTTGTGACGGCAGTCTTTGTGAAATATCACTGTGTTCCATTGTGTGGTTGTATTTCCTCCCTTCATCCTTCATGCAAGGAATATATACATATATTTATACGTGATGGGACTGAAAGCCAAGAACTTAATAGAATTATAGAATTATTGCAGTGGGAAGGGATATTATGGGGTCTCTTGTCCAGACCCCCTCCCCTGAAGCCTTCCCTCCTCCAGGCTGAAGAAACCCTGTTCCTTTACCCTGTCCTCACAAAATGTGTTCCAGCCTTGTGGTCACTTTGGTTGCCTCTATTGGACTCACTCCAGTTTATCGTTGTCTTCACCTGTGTGGATGCAGTGCTGCAGACGCAGTCTAATGACTGTTGAGAAAAAGGGCATGACCTCTTCACTCCATCCACTGGCTCCATTCCTGTTATACCGCCCAGTATGCTGCTGCTTCCCTCTGATAGGGCCATTTGAATAGTTTTACATCCCATGTTAATGTTTGTGTGAGTCATCTTTATGGGAGAGGGTATTCTGTGTGTGTATTTTCAAGAATGCCATATAGTTATTATTTGTATCCAGTGGGAGGAAAATTTTAAATTATTAATGATTTTTAATCTAAAATTAACCACATTCTCCTTTACTTTCTACCTTCTCTTTAATATATCTGCTTTTTTTTTTTTTTTTTTTTAATCTAGGCATGTTCACTTTCCAATGACTTATTTACTTTCTTCCTCTTAATTTTTAAATATTTATTTCTACTCTCCTTATGCCTTATTTAGTTTTTAACTCCAACTGCTAATCTCTTTTCTAATCACTTTATGTTGTGATAATTGACTTTCTATTTATTAAACATCTATTTTTAATAAGATGTGTATTTGATATCACTTAAATATCTAATTATCTAATTTACTCATAGAATTATCAGTTCTATTCAGAATAAAGTATTTGATACTTAGATTAGATAACAGTTGGGAAGGATTACTGTGAATTTCCTAGATTTAAGTAGAAGAAGTCTCTGTGGGTTATCAGGTGCTACGTTTTCTGCCCATTAAAAAAAAATCACATTTCAAAATCTTCTAAATCCAGTTTTGCTTAGATGAGGGTGAGTGTATGTTCCTTTTTACTGGAACAAATACAACGTTTGTTTTTATTGAAACAAAATGGTCTGGAGTTAAGTACTTCACTGTGTGTCAGTTGATATTCCAGTAATAGCAAACTAGTTACAATAAAATATGTTTTGAGATAATAATGGGGTAGAAGGAGAGCTTCACTGCACAGATTTTTGTCATTGTCTTAACATTAAAGAAAAGCCATAGAATTTGAAACTACTTGCCTTTATCCGTAACAAGTAGAAAATGAAATGTTTCAAAACTTGAAACACTGAGTGGGGGTATTCTGGAGAGAAAACCACCTCCTTATTTGAATACCATATTATAGAAATAGTTAGAGAATTGGTAATAATTGTTTGGAAGTTTTGTTGTAAAGTTTGTTAAGATTTAAATAGTTAAGATAACCTTGGAAGGCAAACATATCCTCCTTCATTCAGAGGAGAAAATTTTTCAGTTCTAGTACAGAATTCTGACTGGGTTAAATCTGAACTGTTCAACATTCTTCACAAGAGAAAATTCCAATGTTTTAAGAATTGCTGTTATGATGGAAAGCATTGCAAAATACAAAATGATAACAAATGAGTTCTGAAACATGAAAAACAGGAAGCTTCAACAATATCAAACCCTGTCTCCTAATCTGTTCTAAACAAGACAACTTTTGCAAAAATGCATCTTGTTTTGCAATAAATTTGTTTTATGATGGAACTCAGCCTTCCTGTGAAAAGTGACTTGATCAGATTTGTAACATGATCAGTGAGTTTCCCAGTGCCAGGCAGTAGATAGCTGCTCATGGCCTGGCTGGGAACCTTCGCTTCTCCCGTGCAGTTCACTCTGTGATTCCTACTGCAGCAGTAACTAACTACTGGTAGCTGCTAATGTCTGAGTAACATCGACTCCCTAATGAACAGGGAAAGCTCAAATGCTCCATGTGTATAGCTAGTAAAATTCTCCCTGTAAAAGTGATAAGCTGCCTCTGGCTAGAGTTGTTATGAGTTCAGAGAATGTGGAAAGGATGTGTTAGTTTTTTATTTAAGCTTTCTGTGGTCGTTTTAACCACATGCTTAGCCAAGTCAGCATGCCAAGGTTTTAAAGCTAATTGGATTTCTAAAGCTCCTGATTTCTTTCCTTCCAGCATTCAGTGTTTGTTTATATTTCCCTGGACTTCTTTAATATAGGAAAAAACCCCACAGTTTACAAACAGTAGAGAATGAAATAAAGAGTATGGTTATAAAATTAAGAGTTGATCAAGCCGGGAGGGGCTGCAGGCTTTCTGGAGAAGAGGGTTAGGAAAACTGAGAAAAAAGATCTTGAGAAATAGGAACAACATCCAAGATCAACAGAATAAAATTCAATCAAGAAAATGAAAGAAAAGATGGTTAAATTATAACTACTACAAACCAGTAATGATGGCTAGCATTTCGTTATGGCTTTTGAGCATATTGTTCAAAACCCTTTTTGAGATGCCTTGGGGTGCATATCCCAGCAATGCCAGGGCTGCCAGGCTGGGGGATGCAATAGCAATCGCAGTAACCCTGCAGTCACCAACATGCTGCAGAGCTGCTCTGCTGTGCTTGTGGGTAACTTGTGTGCATGTGCTGGGGGGGAAGCACTTTGCTGTTGAGGAAGGAGAAATATCAACTAAAGAATAACTGACTGGACAATGATGTTGCAGAAGGTAATGTGGGAGAAACAGAAATACAAATACGATGCTGTTTCAAGTGCAGCACTTCTCACTGTTCATTGTATTAGTAGGTATGGTATGTATATGTCCAAGGATCTAGGCCAGCTATTAAGAAAAATGTCCTGGTTGTGAGGAATTTATGTCCTAGAACTGACTACCTATAGTAGTTGCAGTATTCTCTTTGCTGGAGCCTTCTGGCCCTGCAGTGAGCAAACACTTATGAGGGGTGATGAAGGTATCACTCAGCCAGTCCTCAGCCCTTGAGTCTTTCATTTCCCTGTTTTCTAGTTGAGTCAAGGAAGTCACACAGAAATCTCCACTAACTCTCCTGACAGGGTGGAAGTGGTTTATACTCATTCCTCCATCCCATTCAAACAGGGAAACAAATGTCTGCAAACCAATACATTATTGGTGTTAACTAAACTCAGTAACTACTAGAATACCAATCTAAGGCCTGATCCTGTGTGGACAGCTTCTTAAGCAGGGAAGTTAAATTAGCAGACATACACAAATGCAGGATCTGACCATAAAGAGTACTTCCCCCTATGGATGCGCTCATGAGTAAGAGCAAAGCCAAAGGAAAACATTTTCCTTGCGGTCTCGTAGGCTGAGAAAGGTTATTGTTTCTATTTTCTTATCTATTCAATTAAAATTCACAATTTCTTGTCATCCACACTATCTATCTCTGACAGAGGCTGCCTCATATTTCAGATAAACTAATCACTTCTATGAGACCTGCATGAACTTCATTCACAGTGGCTCAAATTTGAGAGCCTTTTAAGGGCTCCAAAAATAGAGACTTATCTACAATGGCCAAAATGAAACAGGACCTTACCTCCCTTGAAGCTTTGCTGATGGTAGTTGTAGTACAGATAAGGATCAGATCTTTTTACTAAAACCCAGAGTTGCTACACCTTCTTATATTACAAGCAATTGCAAAGCGGAGTAGCTATATTTGCATTTTTAAAGGGATGGTGCCTACATATTTAAACCACAGAGCTACTAACATTGGCTCTCCTGGCATGGTGAGATTGTCTCTGATTGATAGGCAGAATTTAAGAGGTAATCTATCATTTCCAAAGATCCTGTTCTGGTCTGCAGTCCGTGACTGTCCCTCATACATCATCATACAAAAGGTGGTGTTGATGCTTAAAGCAATGAGAATTTAAAATTATTTAAAAAACTTACTTACGATACAACAGACCATTTGGTATTTAGAAGAGCAATAGAAAAGACAGATAGGAGCTTTATTTGCCCAGCCCAGAAAGAAATGAAAGAGGAAATCTGTAGTTTAAAAAAGAACAATAAAAAAAGCAGGATTAAGGTTTTTCATGCCTCCTTCATAGTTGTCATATTAGTAAAAATTCTGACTATATCTTGAATAACTAAATATAGAGATACAAGACATGGAAAATACATGAGATATGGAAAAATTCCATCAAGCACTTATATTTTTGAAACAAACCCTATATATCTGTGTGTATGCTAGTCTACCACATTTCAGTCCAGAGTAGCTACGATGATTTACACCATGGAGAGAATTCACCTGTGTTTAAATTGTGTTGCCCTCACATAAATATGATAAAATCAAGATCAATCTTAGTAAGAATGTTGTTTGGTACTCTAAAAGTGACAGTAGAGAGAGACAGAAACATGATATTATTGTTATTATTATTTTGTCCAAAAGAGTTACAGACTTGCAGCTTGCTAACTAGAAAGGATACGGGCCAAGCTTATGCTTGTTTTGCAAAGGATTAGTTGATTAAGAGAGTCTAGAAAAGCTAATCTAAGTCTGCTGACATTTCATTTATTATACTTAAATATCTTCAATTACTGGGCCTGCTTTGGTGTCTTTTTCTCCTCTTCTTGCTTCTGACTTATAACTGAGGTGATCTGTCTTGGACATCATTGGTAAATAATAGGACTCTAGCATGGAATTGAATAACACAGCTACGGCACTATTGTATGAACTTGCATTATATTTTTTCTCTTTTGTTACTTAGATACGGATGGTTATTGCTTTTCAGTTTCTAGGTTTCACTTGAAAGACCATCAAAATCGCTCATAATCTTTCAATGGGCTATGGAGGAGGACTTTAGTGAAGACACTAAACAACTCATCACTTTTTGTTCATGTCTGTATTTCACAGATAGGTACACTAAAGAACACGCAGCTGAGATCCTGAGGTACGGCCTCAACGCTTTCGGACCATATGCATGTGTATAACTTCACTCAGTGCTTCCATCATGACTACCAACCTGAGCACATGTGTTTGCAAGTGCCTTTGGCATAAAGACCTTATGTCCACTGCCTTGCTGGATGCTATAAGAAGTGTTTCCTCTGAAATTATCACTTCTCTCCTGTCTTTGTTTTCAATAGTCTTGAGATTTCCTATTGCTGCTGAATTTTTGTTCTCCTTGGAGCTTTCTGATCACCTGAGACAGGAGTTGCTGCCATCACTGATGCTGAATAATCACCATGAGTCGGTCTCTTTGTGTTCAAGTTTTTCTGTATTGCTTTCCGTATTTGCTTTTGTAAGACTGTACACTTTAAGATTTCCCTTTGTTCCTCTGACTTGCAAATCAAAAGCCTACATAGGAAGTATCCAGTCCTTCAGAATTTGTGCAGTTTTGTCTGCTTTGATAACAAACAACTTTCTTCTAAAAAACAGAGCTCTGTAAGTAACTAGTAATTGGCATCCTTTGCAAACAAAAAGGCTTAAACCAGAGCTTAAGGGAGGCTATCTTAGTAGTAAAATGAATCATCTTGAAATAATCTAGTCCTCCACGTGTAACAAAACATGCTGTACTGGTCAAGAAATGCCCTTATGATGTTTAGTTTACAGGTATTGGCTAGAAAATAGGAGGAGCGGGTTCCTTCTGTCACCTGTGCAATTGAACGTTGTACCAAAGATTGATCTGCAAGTGGGCAGAGGGTCAGATTGCCACATATATGATTAATTTGTCCAAATTCAGTGTAACTATTAACTTGAGGGCATCAAATATAGAGATAAACCACGCCTAAAGTCTTGCAGAAAGCAGAACCCAGCAGCACTGATGGCACTGGACCTAATGACTTTAAGTGTTTCCCATGGGAAACTAAGTGACCTGATTTGGTATTCTTAGTGCAGAGATGCAGAGGTTGGCCTGACGTACAATAAATCTACATACTGTACTTGAATAACATTTTATTTTAAGAATAATTTTGTATTGGCTGACCTGTAGCATGCAGTATATTTTTACATTCTTTTTTATTATTTTATAGAGAGGTTTCAAAAGCTTAATATTTAAGGATAGTCAAAACAGTTGTATCTTCTTTATGAGGCTCTTGGGACCTTATCCCACTGCCAGTTAAGTTACAAGAACTTTGTTTCTGACTGCAGTGGATACGATCACAAGTTTTGTGGGAGCAGGGGGAGGTAGGCTCTGAACTGGGAAGCTCTGCTGATCTTCTCTGGAGCTAAGCAATAGACTCAGGAAGTTAATGTGCTTTGGTTAAAGTACTGGGGGTGGTGAGTTTTCCCTTTGTGAGGGGAGAGTGAGTGAGAGAGAGTGTGCATGTGTGTGTGTATGTGTCTGGGGGAAGACTTGCAACCCCGCTCTGGTATCTCAATTAAGAGGGATGAGACTAAATTTTTACCTAGTAGCCAGGGGGAAACATGTGATCCTTCATTTTGGATTAATTTCTTTGATAAAGGTATTGGCATAAAATCGGATATTCCTTTGTTTAAAGGAGGGAGTTTTAATGAGTGTTACCTTAGTTCTGCAGGGCTCTTATCTTTTAGATAAAAATAATCTATTTTACTCAGCATTTTTCAGCAATGCATATTTAATAAAGTTCTGAGGCCTAAGAAAGGATTTTCATTAGGGGGAAGAAAAGAAACATTTATTTTAAAGAGGCAAGTTACTTACTCTTCAAAGCTGAGTCACTGAATTTATGGCACAAGAACTTGTCTCAAAGACATGTATGTCTTAATTTTCTTTTTTATGCTGTACAACAAATAATTTTGAGTGGCAAGACAACTGTTATAAAGCCATGGAGCGTTTATGAATGCACACAACAAGGATATTCTATCACGCTATTGCTATGTGAAAAGAATATCTGGTAGCTACTGGAATAAAAACAAATTTCTCACATTATTTTCTTTGATACCAGTTTTGCTTCATCATCAGGTGCTTAACACTAACAGCAGCATGGTTGAGTCCTACAAAAAGAGACTGTGGGTCATTCTTCATGCTGATCGTTTCATGATTCTCAGTACATCATGGTGTCAGTGCTGTAATTCCTCCCTGTAGCTGTCAGAGGGCTTTCCTCTGCCTTTTGATTCCTGCTTGAAAAACACTCTGTAAGTGTTAATATTATTTCTTTTCCTTTGCTGTGGAACACTTGTTCAAGCAATATCCCTGCTTTCAGCACCACATCAGTTCCCAGTATGGATCTGCCACCTGATGCAATAATCCTTTGTCTGGGATATCAAAATGGGTAGCTGTGGAATATATGGAAATGCCAGAGTGAAAAAATTATAATTTTGTCTAGGAAACTAGTAGAAGAGCTGACAACACTTTTAACATGAAGGAAACTCCTCTACATATAAGCAGTTTTTGTTTGACATGGATTTGGGGTGTTGCCAAAATAACGTTTACTGACTTGTCAAATGTTTTGTGGTTGGATTCTCAGAAATCCACAGCTGCTCTGCTAACGCCATTCTGCACAGTCATGGTATAACTGAGTGAAACAGGGAGCAAAAAAAATTAGTAAAGATGCAGATGTGAGGGTGTGGTTTGGGTTAATGGTGTGAAAAATACAGGGTATGGAAGAAGCCTCTCCTTCTAGTATAGTGAAGGTTAGGATCTAGTCTGGACTCAGTAGCAGAAAAGGTACTGTAGTTTGCAGTCCTGCACTGCTGAGCAAATGGGTTGTGATTATAGCAGCCCAGGGCACCAATGGAGAGTTTTGTAAATCATCAGTACCTTTTGGATTCTACAGCTTGCCTATCACTGAAAATGATTTCATAGCTTTGTGTGCTTTTTGTAAGGGCTCTTAATAGCATTTAATTTAATTTTGTGACTTCAAGACACAAAGCAAAAGATTTCTGGTACGAAGGTACGAAGAATGCAGCACACAGCAAGCTCCTTAAGAAGTCTTTCTTCACTGCTCTGTGCTCTCTTCCAATTAAGAATGGCTGCATTATGCATGTCAGGAAAAGGTCTTTCCCCCACTTGTTTTAATGAGCAATGCATTAGTCATGACTACAATAATTAATTAACTTTGCACTGATACACAGAGATGAAAAGTACAAGGTTCTGGAGTGTGCTGAATAAATAAAAAAAAAAGAGATCAGGAACAAGAAACAAAACTAGCCCTATTCCTAGTCAGCAAAACGAAGAGAAAGTACCAACTATTTAAATGCATTTGGATACTACATTGGATACTATGTATACCGTTTTCCCCCCTTTCTTAGACTAAAGGCTGTCAGTTAAGAGTTGGGCCCCTGAAAGGATTTCTAGACAGAGGACAGGAGAGCCAGCAGTCTATTCTGCAATGCCAAGATGCTGATTTTTTCACTCTTCTAACTGACACAATGGCAACTCTTTCTGAACCTCAGCTCTGTGGGGCACCAAGGGCTCACAGTGCTGAAGTGAGTGTATTGGGGGATACAGTCTGTGTTGGGTCAGAGCCCACAGCAGCGGGTTTAGTCTTTCAGCCCACCCAGCACCTCTGCCAGTACACAGTGTGCTGTGGTGGAGGCTCCCAGCCTGTCACCTCACTGGTGCCTTGGACACAATTTACACGAGAGATAAAATCGTATGGTGACAAGCAATAGATTCTGCACTCAGTTGTCTTAAGCAACAACTCATTACACCTCCCAGGAAAGACCAGGACTTTTGAAATAACTTCTCAAAGGGAAAACTGATAGTCTTTCAAGAAACTTAATTGTTTCTCACATTGCTTTTGCTCTGTGACCACAATGTTTTTAATGGACTGGTCTGCATCTGTGTTCGTTGAACAGCATCAGTGGCTATACTGGCTTCTGCTAGCTAAGGATGTGCTCTACTGCATTCACATTTGCTTTTTTTCTCAAAAGTTCTTTCCATATTTCAAAATCAAGAAGGGAATCTGCTTTACCACATGATCATGAGCTACATATCTGGTACTGCTACTGGTACCATAAAGGGAAAATGTATTTCTGTCCACAGGTATGTATTTTTGCAATAGTTGATACTTGCTCCATGTTATAAACTTTCTTTAAGAGCCAGCACAAGGACTTAAACGTCAGTACTCAAAGAGAACTTTGCTCACCATTTTCCTTCTGTTTGAATTTTTCACATCCTTAACATCAGCTTTATGCAGATCTTGAATCGTAAAGATTTCTAAGTTTATGATACAATAAGCTAGAGATTATAAAGTTGCCCTGCAATAGTTTCAGTAGTTGTCTTGCAGTAAAGATTCCAGTCTAAATGACATTGCACTTTCACTGAAATTATAATTTTCTAACACTTCACCAGGATCAGGCTGCTGAACTCAGTTTAGTTTTCTACAACAGTATCTAAAAATATTCACTTACCACTCAATTAGAAATGTTTTGGTAGGGTAACTAAGTAAACACAAATTCAGAACATTAATAAAGGCTTTTTCTCCCTTTCCTTTCCCCACCTCTTTCCATATTTAGGCTGCCAGATTGTGTCTTAGAGAAATGAATTTTGGACAGATATTTTGAGAGTTTAGTAATTCAATGTCTTGAGATATTCCACTTCAGAGGTAGTGCTAGTATTAAAGACAATACAAGCAAATTTCACAAGGACTTTGGAACACAGAGCAATGTGTTAAGTCTACATCAAATGCTTTAATAATATTTTAAAGCTGAAAGTGAACACAGTGGCTGCCAGAAGCTCCTATGGCAATCTCCCGAAATGCCTGAAATAAGACCTACTGAAACCAACGACAACTTTTCTGTGGGGCTCAGTGTACTTTGAATATTTGCTTTTGGGATTTGATCAGTGACATTTGAACTGAGAACTAGAAATTTGTCAGCTTCTGAAAGCTTTTGCTTTGCACCTCATTGTTAGATCAGTTTTGTTTCCATTTAAGACACTTAATAATGCCAGAAGTTCTACTGTATTGTAGTCCGAATATCTAACAGTAAACTAAAAGTACATTTCAGTGCTGAAACTCTCTTTGTGTTCTTGTGTAGAATTTTTGTTACAGCATCCTATAAAAATCTTTCTGAAACCCAATTAAATTCAAGCAAAGACCTTATTTAATATATAAACTCTGAAGATATTGTCCCCTGATTTGACATCTGCCCCACCAGATGAGCAGACTTTCTGCATTCTGCACACTTTACAAAGTTTTAGCATTACTCTTTGAAAAAAACAACATCAGAAGTAAATTACTTTCACTCCCCTTCCTTTCATCTGTTCGCTGCAGTTCTCAAAATGATAGCTACTTATCATTCATCTGATTTTTTTCTACGATCTTTTTGTAGTAAACAATTAACCCTCTTCCTCTCCCTCCCCTCACAATTCCTTGATTGCCAACTTACCTAGTGGCAGAACAATGAAGAAGGGTAGCCAGCACAAGATAAACATGCCAACCACAATTCCCAATGTCTTGGCTGCCTTCTTTTCTCTAGAGAATTTAAAAAAACATTCCTGGGATTGTGACCCTTGGATTTGGTGCTGTTTAGTGTGTCCTCATGAATGTTCCTGTAATGAATCCGTAAAGTCAGCTCCTTGGAGTTGGACATTTCTTTCATAACGCCAGCTTCCAGGTTTTTAGTAGTCCTTTTTGCCACTATGTAGACCCGACAGTACATCACAAGGATGACGATTAAAGGAATGTAAAACGACCCCAAGGAAGAAAACAAAGCATAGAATGGTTCTTCAGTGATGCGGCACTCTTTGTCGTCCTTGGGTGCTGGTTCTTTCCAGCCCAAAAGAGGCCCAATAGAAATCACCATGGAAAGGACCCAGACACTTAGAAGAGCTAAAATTGCTCTTTTCCTTGTTACCAAAGTTGGATACTGGAGAGAATAACGTACCCCTATATATCTATCTATAGAAATTGCACATAGACTTAAAATAGAAGCTGTACAGCATAGCACATCAACTGCTGCCCAGATATCACAAAATATCCTCCCCAAAACCCAGTAGCCAAGGATTTCCAGTGTAGCAGAGAATGGAAGGACAGTGAAACTCAGCAACAAATCTGCTATTGCGAGGTTAATTATGAAATAGTTTGTAGGGATTCTTAAATGTCTATTGCAAGCAACAGAGAGAATTACCAAGATATTACCTATAATAGCAAAGAGTATAAAGGCACCTAGGATAAGCCCCACAATTATCGCCCTGCTGATATCCAAGGCAGGTGAATCCAGATTGCTTGCTGTCTCATTTGAGCTGTTTGCAGAAATATTGCCATTATTTAGTGCAGACACTTTCAAATATCCAGGTAGTGATGCATTGGATTTATTGCCAAGGTAGGTATTCATCTTGAAAAACATCCTCCATAGCAAGTTATGGTTCGATCCCTTGCACGACACACAGATGGTTTGAGTTCAGTTGAAAGTTATCTCTCTACCCAAGAAGTTGCTGCAAAGCCCCAGCCAGCTTTAGATAGAGAGCTCATCTCCACAGCGAGCTGTCAGCTGTAAGCACGTAAAACTTGCACAGCGTGAAGTCCTCTGAAGCCTGTCAGAAATAATAGGCTGTTCAAACTTGCTTAATTTCTCATACGAAGTCGTTTAAACAGAAATTAGCAGGCAGAAGTCTTGGCTGGAGCTTGAAAGCAGCTGTTACGATCATGACGCCCCTGAAATAAAAGACAGGTTTACTCTTTTCCCTTGTGCATTTGTGGTTCTGCTGGAAGGATGCCCCTGTCTAGCTGCGGTGACATGCATATCCAAGAAGGGTTTGTCAGCATTTAGGCAGCTCTGCACGAGCTGGCTGCCTGTGCTGGCGCTGCCTGCTCTGGTGACATCAGCGCCCGGCCCCGTCACACGCTAGAGGGCAATGCCGCTCAAGTTAAAATT
>NW_010100884.1:32768-51634 GCF_000699245.1 Pterocles gutturalis
ATGGAATGTAACAGTCTTAATTAAAGCATTTGCCAGATCAATCTGTATTGGAAACATTTAAAAAACCAGTTTCATTATCTGAGAAAAAATAGACTAGGTGGGATGTGGTGGAAATAGCGATTTCAATACAAAAGGATCTAGTGCCCTTTGCTCACCAAGGAAATGTGTTTATTTTGTAATCAAAGTGAGTCACATGCCATTAGAGAACTAATCATCTCCCACCTTCTAAGGACAAATTGGTAGGTTCCAAAAATCCCTGGTTTATTTGTAGATTCAGTATCTAATGATGGCATAAAGACATGCCTGGAGTAGTTTGTTTGTAATTGTAAACTTTCAGTTAAAAATGAAAAAGTAACAGCTTATGAAAATCAAAATATCTATTAAGATCTTTATGTTTGTTGTATACTCCTGCGTACCAGTCACATCTGTGGCTTCATCTCCTCTTTTCTACCTAGATAACTTTTCTAAGCATTGTTGTGGATCGCAGAGAACAGAGCTGAGCACCCTTACCTACAGCCAAAATGAAGGTGGTGGAAAGTATAGTAGTCTTTTAGTAGTCTTTTCTATTTACTCTTTGTGCTTCAGTATGTTCCTGTACCTTTCCTAAGGGCTGTGAAATCACTGAGACTGTTGTTAACTCGTAGTTCTGGGAAGACCTACAGTATCCTATAAAGGAAAAAATAAGGAACAACTGATTTATTTTTTAGATAATAGCCTTTAATGTTGAAAATGGTGGTTTATTAATTTCTTCATTTTATGCAGCTTTGGGTCACCAGGTGCGGAGAAATCTCAGCTCTTTATAGCTCCGTGCCATTAAAAACAAAAATCGAAAGATTAGCTGAACATATAGCTGCCAAAATACTGTTCTCAACTTTCTGTCATCAGATTATGTCCCACAGCTGTTGTCTGCAGCACTCTGCGTTACTGTATATTGATTTTCCTGTTACAAAATGTACTCTGTTTAAAATAAAAGGTCCATTTTTAATAAGGCAGCTATGGTTGAAAGTTGCAGCTGAGTGCTGGTTTTAAGGACAAACTGTGTAAACAAAAGGTCTGGTTGAATTTTATTTGAGGAGTGCATGGCAAATGTTTGTATAGCCTTTCCCAACAACAGGGACTATAGTGAACCACTATGGTTCAAAAACTTTTCTTTGAAACATTTACAAGAATGACATGATAACATGTCATGGAGTCACTTAAGGGAAGAGGAACAAACACTCAATTTATGAGCTTAGCCTCAGCTTTCCTGCCCCTGCTATCTCCAAAGCAGAGCGTTCACTGCTAATAAAAGCAGTTAGCAGCCTTTGGTTTGGGGCATGTATCCTTCACACTTACTGTTCTTGCTGGACTGCACATAACACTTTGCACATTCTTAGTTTTGTTTGTGATTTCTGATTTTGTTTCTCTGCCTCGTCTGTTTAAACTGTGAATTCCTCAGGCTAGGGTCTCTCTCCTGTGGCGAAGGTGCGGACACAGCTGTTGGGAGGTGTGATTCCAGCTGTGCACAACCAGGGCATCTGGCTTGGTACTGCTCGCAGTGGAGTTGTGATAGTGCAGAGAGCAGCAGGAGTAGCTGCTTGTCTGGGCGTCCTGGTGGGATTGGACAGCCTGCAGTGAAGCCTGTATCTTCCCAGTCTTGGTGCTTGAGCTAAATTGATTAAAGCTAGTTTAATGAGATCATTAGGTCCAGCCGTAACAAGGTTTCAACCTTTGGCATGTAAGAAAATATGATCACTGCAAAATGTGGAGAAGTTGGATAAGGAAAGATCAATGAGGGAGTAAACTGGTCTACTTCAGTTTTTCAGCTGGCAACATGAGGGACGTGCCCAGCCTGCGAAGAGTTACAGAGTGGCCTGTAACTCCTCCTTGGCTTTGGGCACACCACATGAGGATTTTGTAGCCCTGAGGAACCAGCTCTTTCAATAGCTTTTCAACAGCCACTTCCAGGAGCCAGTTGGTTCCAGCTTGCTGGCAAGGTCCAGGACACCGTACCAACAGCAGTGGCGGGAAAGGGTAGAAGGGAAGGGAACAGGGATTCTAACTGATTGGCTGGACTAAGACACGTTGCTTTGCTCAGTATCTTTTGCTGGCAGTAGTACTTGGACCAGTCTGCTTCCCTTACTAGTGCTGCTTTCTGTGCCGCTCTAAATGAAACAACAGACAGAAAAGTCCTGTTCTTGGGGACAAAGAGGAAGACAAGGCTACTGCTCGGCTCTTACAGACCTACGAAGAAGTCTGATGTATTTTCACATCTCTGTTTACCATTCTGTGTACTAGCATAATGGCTGAACAGTCATGAGGCTCAGCTGATTAATGTTCACAAATTGCTCTGAGCTCTTCAGTGACAGGTGGTATACTAAAGCAGAGTGTATTGAAACGCAGACATGAACATTAACTATTTAGCTACCTTGGGATGAGTGATAAAATAGGTACGTGAAAAACAGGCTGCTTTTTCTGCTATGTTCAAGGTAGCACTTCAAGATAGTGCACTCGAAAGATCTGGTCAGAGACATGCAGATTGTATTCATTGCAGGGTTACTTTCGTTAAGATGAATCATAACTTTCAATGAAAAAATAAATTTAATAGCCTGGAGACTCTATATTATTTCAATAATGATGTACAGCAAGACAGGATGCCCTTTAGCTATTCAAATGTACTTCTGCTGAGAGCTTGCTGAAGCAGCAAAGACTGGATACAGAACATACATTTGAGGAAATGTGGAAAACATCTTCATATGTTCTTAGACTAGCTCAAAATTTGAAATATGCTGAACTTTTAAAATGTATTTTGTTGTTATCAGATAAATGATGCGAAAGGAGTCCTGTTGTCATGGCTCAGTTTTGCAAAGAGCTGTGTTCCTTTTATTCTTCTTTTACAAAGTGATGTTAAAAATACGTACTGGCATTTTGATCTGATTTCAGAAGCACAGCAGAAGCACTTCCAGAGCTCTTGCAACACTGGTGAATAACAATACAGCCTGCTCCTAATTGGGCACGGGAGTATGAGCTGATATAGAATTTAAATGAGTATATCTACATATAGTTTTATATAACTCCTCTTAATTCTTTGATTAATTAGAAACCCTGATAACTCAAATAAATAAACAGCTATGACTGAAGAAAAACAAGGCTATAGTGTCAGAAATAGTTTAGCTTATTCACTCTGACTTGAACAGTATTATGAACATACTATCATATTTGATACAAATGTTCTTGTCATACCAGCAGAAACCAGAAAGCCTTCCTCCCATGAAAGAAGTATGAAAAGCAAGAAGCAATGAGGAGGGTATTGGGTGCAGCTATAGGAATGTCTCACTTCTCTGCCACTATCTCTGATGCTAAAACATTCCTAAGAAGTGGAGTGGGAAGGTGGGCTCGGGGAAGGTTTTTTGTATGATTGTGGGTGGGTATGTAGACTCATGTGATATACAAAATGTATCTGCAGCTCACAGAAAATGTGAGGCACCAATTGTTTGGCACTAGATTATTTTCTTCATAATTCAGTTTCTTTGTAGATGGTGTCAGTCATTAAAAATATACTGATAAGAAGATGAAACTCTTGTCTATTTTTTGCTAGAAACTTCAGTGTTAGTTACCTAGCTATGCTTATTTTATTGCTTGTTTTATTAACTACAGATGGTGCAAAGTGTTACTACTGTTTTGGTACAAGTGTTCTTTCTGAAAACATCTTTCTTTCTCTAAGGACCACTGGAAAACACTTAAAATCCACAGACAGTGGATCCACAAAATTTCTTTCTTTCAGTTCCGTTACTGCTGATTAGCAGATCTTTGTCCATCCTATGAAACCTCTTTGGTTTAGCCAGAGTTGTGAAAAATTTCCATGGACATTGGAGATACACAGGATTATAGTTTCCTTACGTTTCATGATTAAGCAGAAGCTAGTTTCCTTTGAATGTGTGCGCACACAAAGAACCTCAGGAAAGGGTCGGTTTCCATGATAAGAAGGGAAAAATGCATTTAAAATTATAATTTTCAGTTGTACAGTAATGTTGTTTAAAAAACTTGTGGTTTTATTTGCAGAGTAAGAAAAATGTACCATAGGATTGTATTAAGAGCTAAGGTTATTAGCTTGAACTTGCCAAAAGAAGATAGCAAACATTTGCAATTTTGAATAATCTTTTTTCTGCTGTGATTCAGTGCTTGCCATTTTTATGTAAATAGAATTTAAAGAGCATTTTCTAAGTGAAGTGTAGCCAATTAACTAAAATACCATGCTTTTAATGTTGTCACTGGCTCTTAAATCCTCTTCCAGATTTAGGTTTTGCGGGCCCATTTCCCACACTAATACATGTTTTTTCTCACTCTCCTTGAGCTGTGCATTTCTGCTAGAGCTGTGCTAAAGACTCCCAAAATTACTGGTTACTGATATTGGTCCCATCTTGAAACAGGCTTCATGAGGATGTTGTCAGTTGAACTTTTTTGGGCAGAGGGTAGTGGACTATGTATTTAGGTCTGGTAAAAAACCCTGTATTTGAAAGTCTGGAAGAACTATGTCCCTGCCTTAAGGAGTGAGAAAATAACACATGTTTTGATCCATGACTATTTGCTCTCTTTTGCCACCTGCCCTCTGCTCCCTGGCATTGGGGAGAAAGGAGAAGGCAGAGCACTACTACTCAGAAGATGATCTCTTATAATCTTTGTGAAACTCCGGTAGCAGCTCCAGCCTGCACACCCTCCTAATACAAAAACAGAGCATCACGTAGCCAGTAGCACCAAAGAAAAGCTATAAACAGGCTCCTTCAGGCTGCTTGACCTACGTCATTGGGTTGCTGATCTTAAAAAAAAAAGCCCTTAACACTTCTCTCTGCCCCAAGGTAGTATTGTTGGCATCTTCCCAGGAGAGGACTAAAACTGCTGGAGAAGTAACTATCACAGAGTTAGATAAATATCAGACAAATATCACCAGAGGATGAGGAAAAAAGTAAGAACTTGTGAAGTCCTGACTTTTCTTTGTGGTCTGCTGGCAAGCTGGTGTACAGGATACAAATTTCTTGTGGTTTATGACCCTCTTATCAGTTCATGCAGATAACTTATTTTCTGCTTGTGGTTGCACTGGGACTATCAGTGAAACAAAACTCATGGTTCTATCCTGTAACATCCCCTATTGCCAAAAAAAAGAGAAGTCAAAATGTTTCTACAGGAACAATCACTTGTGGTTCTTTTATAAATTGCAGGTTTCTTAAGCATTTCCACCTCCTTGCACTGAGCAATATCACATTTCTGGGAGCATAAAAATAAATTCTTGTGGTGGAAGAAAATTTCGTTTTATTGAGTCTCCTTTGACTTTTTCCAGGAAGTCACGCTGGCTTGGAGCTGATTGCAAACTACAGGCAGATCACAGAGCTATTGGAAGATAATAGTAGCTGACAAGGTGTTCTGACAAACCATAATGCAGTAAAAAAAGATTCTTACTAAGTTACGCATATAAAGTGTGGGATATCTTTACTAAACATAAGAAAAAAACCATGAAGCTGTGTTTGGCATGTGCAGGATTATAGCGTTATACTTATTTTTGGTGTGAATGCAAAATAGTGAATATCTGTCATAGAATATAAATGTGAAGGTGCTTTCAAAAAAGCCCTGTGCTTGATGAGCTGGTGTGATACATCCGTCCCTGCACTGTATGTGCTGCTGCTCTGGCTGTACTATGTGCTGTCTTGATTGGTTTCCTCTTCTCTATCTAGAAATTTGGTCACTTAGTTGCTATGATACTGCACTGTGGATAACCAGAACAACATGGATTGAAGCCATAAATGCAGGAGGAGAAAGGAAAACTTTTCAAAGGGTTTTCTCGTGCCCTCTCAATTGTTGCTTGAAATATGTATTGTATGCCTTGTAGAAAAACCAGTCTCCACCCCGAAACAGAGACCATAGTCCTTATTAACTGTGCCTTGAAATTAAAAGGGATGAAAGGAAAATACGTGTTAGATTCAGGAATCTCTCTCTAGTTCCACAAGACTCTATTACTTAGTTAGGAGCTTATTCACCTTCTCAAACCACTGAGATAATCTCAGAATTCTCATCTGGGCAGTGGGAGGTGAATGTGAGTCAGCTTCAGGACCCATTTTCACAGGGATCGTATCTGAGTACGTAAACTAAATAGCTTTATTTAAGGCCGTGGACTTGATGTGGCGAATACTGGCTAATGGGCAGTGCTCCCTGTAATGAGTTTCTAATAATGGTTCATGCTTTGGCTGATCAGAAGTCCTTTTCATTTCCTTCTCTTCTCATCTTCCATCCTTCCTTAGTAGTCAGATTTTCCCCCAATCCTAGCTGTGACCTTTTAAAGTATGTTTCGATTCTTTCAGAAACCTGTTGATTTCTAAGCAAAGAATGAATTTAAGCTCCAGCAGTCTAAACATTATATACTACAAAGTTTGGCATGGCTCACGTGCCAGAAAGAAACCCTGGCTGTAAGTCAGTTGCTAGCTCATGGCAGACATCACTTGCCATGCAAGTGACTGAAAAGCTCGGGCCATTTTAAGAATAAACACTTTAAATAAAACACAGTGGAACACAGAATAAGTATTCTATGAGAAAGTTACTACAAAAAAAATGATTTTGTCTTTGGTGAGTGTAATAAAATAGACCTGTAGCAAAAGTGAGCTGGTTGGTTGTGGCTGACCTGTATCCCATCTGCAATGATAAACCGGGCAGAAGCTGTCCAAAAGAAAGTGTAAATCCCTTACAACACTGTGCTAAACTGCACTGAGAAAAGAGGATTTATTTGTGATCCCATCTGGAGATGAGTCCTAAACGTTGGTGAAATCTTTGATATGTGCAATCTTTCAGTACTTTAATCCATTCAGGGGACATTTGTGGGAACCAGAGGAGTTTCAATGCTTGTGTTTTGCATGGGCTGACTGTTAGCCTGCTCAACCCAGCAGCGGAACAGCCGTGACAGCTGAACTAGGCCACTGCTTCTCCCAGAAAGGCTTTTTAACCTGAACACTGACGGCTGGGAGATGGCTATGTGGCTTCTCGGCCAAAGGTGGCTAAAGGCTGGCCAAGGTGAAGTGTGAGTGGAATGAGACAGGTCTGTCCGTGCCTGCCCAGGAGTCACCATGTTAAATGCCATCATCATTTATATAGAAAGTTCCCACACTGTATCTGAACTGTTCTGCAAGGCTCTGAGCACCTTCACCTCTCACTAAGTTCTAGTGGTAAACAAGAGAGCTTCTCACATGCTAGCCTGAGCTTCCTAGCTAAGGCAGTTGAATTGTGGTGGTGAGGCAGGAGGGGGATACCAGGATCTCCTGAAAGAATCCTTTCCTTTCCTTTCCTATGCATTTAAACTATCTCGTAACTTGACTCTTTTAGACTAGAATTACACTGGAATGAACTTCAGGTTTTAATCTCCACATGATAGTTGCTTCTAGATTAAAAAAAGATATTTTTTAGACAGATTGCGCAGACTTTTTTTTTAAAAAAGCACATGGTTGGGTATATTTATTTACATTAAATAAGCTGGTCTTCATTTACAATATTTAACGTGACATTAAAAGGACAGTAATTAAATGTTGAATAAAGAAAAACATTTTAAACACAACACATAACTCATGTTACTCACTGTCATAAAATAACGTTGTGCCCAGAGCTGTGCAAGATTAGAAGTAGATTAGACATTTATGTGCCTAATGAAACAATCACTCATAAACTAGCTAAGATGACCGCAGCGTTATAAATCTCCGTGCCTCAAGAAATAAACTTGAAGGTAAATTCTGGCTGGATAGAAGGTTCTCATGCTGTCAGATTATGTCATAAGTAATTAGTCTCATTTCTGTGCCTTCTTCTGAACCATTTCTTCATTCTAATAATTAGGTGCGGAGCATAGAGTAATATTTTTAACAGAACAGAACTGTGGGTGGGAGATTTTTCAAAGATATCAAGGCTGGCTCAATGCTGTAGTTGCATTGAGTGGGAATTGTGCTGTCTTGATATTTTTGACCTTCATCTTTAAGGACCGGAATACCTTATTGGCCCTTAGAAACTTCTGAAAACTTCCCCCCTGATCTGTGCACAAAAGCCAGGATTACTTCTGAGCCTGGTGATAGCACTCCCTTTGTTTTTAAATATCCAGATGGTTTATTCTGCCTCTAGCAGGTCATAGCAATTTAAGTCCCAAAGTACTGGGGCATTTGAAATCTAAACTTGAGTTTTACAGGATGGGAGGTTTTTGTGAAAGACCAATATTTCCTTTTTAAAAGGAATAACATAAACTTATTTTTTATCTCTCTCCATTTCATTAAGTTCTGATCGTGGTGTGCACAGTACTTCATTACATCTTTATGACATTCAGAATTTGCAATTGCAGCATAAATATCTTATTGCCAGTAAGTGGATGGGGACTCACTGCTGATAAACACTGAAATTCATCTTGCTGTGGTGATACACCAACCCATTCTGATGTTTTACCTTGATGAAAATGCCTGGGAGAGTCAGTGACTGAGTTTTATTTGTGCAATAATGCAGGCCTTAAAATATAGACACTAGATCTTCATTCAAAGAAATTTATGTCAGTTTATAATCTAATTTGGTCTGTTCCTTTTCATAAATTGGTATTGAGATATATTCCAGGATATCTTTATTGTAATCAAGCTTTTTTTTTTTATAAATTATTCTTGAAGTATTTTTGACTTCTAGTTTTGTTAAAATGTGATTATTTCTGAGAAGAGGAAGCAAGTCTAGGCTTCCTGTCTCATTGGTTCCTTGCTCCAGGTAAAAATCCTAGAGAAGCTGGAAACTTGTATTTCTCCATATCTCAATAGTTATCCTGTCTTTCCTTTAATGCACTCATTGCAGTAAAAATGGCAGTGTTGAATTGCTTGGATAAGGATTGCAAATGGATATAAAACTTGTTTGGTCAAATGTTGGAAACATTAAGATCATAAAGAAGTAAAGGACAAAGAGGAGCTCTTTACAAGGAGAGAATGAAAGAAAGAGAACTTTTTAGCAAACACAGCAAAAAGAACTGGAACAGTGACTCCTTTCGTATCTTCAAATGTGCCGCTCCTAATAGTCTGTTAATCTAAGATGGAGGAAAAAAATTTTGTACCATTCTGTAGTCTGGAACTTGCTGAAACTCTCTTTTATCTCTTTTCTTATAAGGATAATTAGAGACTCCTTTTTAAGTAGTGAATCAAGATACTCCCTCTTCCGTAATGCTTTAGTAAGACTCAGCTTGTGAGCCAGGTATTTAAGTGTTACAGATTCTCCCTCTTCACAACAGTGTTTTGAATGCATATAAACATCTCATAATACTTTAAAACATTCACTAGTGGTTTCATGCCACTCAGAGTAAGTAAAAGAAGTGCATACTACTCCATCTTTTAGAGATGAGAGTAAGAGGAGAAGTAAATGAATTTTTCAGTACTACTGAGTGCATCAGTGACAGTCGAGCGCTCACTAGCTAGAACACTTGCAGGTGGAACTGTGAGAACATCAAAGAAAAGGATTAGAGTTTGGCTTGTATTTTCTGTTAAAATGAACACTGAACTCTTCTTTGAATTAATGTTAAATATTAATGAATCTGCATTGTGTTTTGTCTAATAGTTGATGGTAGTGTAAGAGAACAATGAGAACAGTTTTATTTTGTAGAACTCAAATTATCTCTGCTGCTTTCATATTCCTGTGGTTTAACAGAGGGATAGGTGAGATCTGGCTGCTGCTTACCCACACATGTCCTGAGGCAGTGCAAATCAGGAGACTGCAGATGGTTTTAGAATCGTTGCATAAATGGGTTCAAGCCAGGGAAATCACCTGATCCCTCCATATTGCAAAGGAGAGAAAGAAGAAAGCCCACAAGCCACCTTTGCATGTCTCACTTTGATTATTTAACTACTTCGACAGGTGCCTAAGCAGTCTAAATGTTTATTATGGGCTGCATAGGTATGTTGTGCCTGCCAGTGCAGTGCCCAGATTTGTTATACATAATTTGAAGTCAGAAGCATTCACCATTACACAGAGTTTATGCTCTATAATCCTTTCAGCATCAGCAGCTAAAGCCAGGCAGCAATAAGAAATACTCTCCAATTGAGAAATGATGTGATTATTATCAAGAAGCATGAACAATGCTCCCATTGCCCCCTCTGGCTAATGCCACCAGGCAGGAGGGCTGGCTCCTGTGAGCAGCCTGATCCTTATGTCCCAGACCCTCTCAAGTCTCATCACGGGGACGCTTGCCTGAAGCATTCTAGTACTAAGTGCAGATTGTACAGCAGGACAGGGAAGGAAGGCTGATGGAATTCAAGCTCGTAAAAACTTTATAGTCTGCAACCAGCACCTTGACTATAACCTGGAGGTTTACTGGCAGCAGCGCAGAGTTTAGTGTAGAGCAGAGATTGTGTAGTTCAGTAGCATTCTACTTTAGATTCCTCACAGAGGTATCAATAATTCATTAAAGGTAAACACAGTTATCAGTTTGTAATTTCTTACATAAACAATATATCTGTAACACCAGGCATACAAGATAGCCTTTTCCTATACCCTAGGCCTATAACCGCACGAGTGTCTCCTCCTGGATTCATTTACCAAAAGCAAAGCAGTGTGGTGCTGAGAATGCAGCTGCTTCAAGCTGTTGCTTGACTGAGATAATAAGTAGGATTTTGATGGAATTCACATTTTTTACATGCGCATTGCAAGAGATATTTTTGGAAGTGTCAGAAGTCACGGTGAGTCAGAAATAAAAGTGAGCTAAAGGCAGCAGTTTTGACCCATCATTCAGAGTTTCTGCAAGATCATTCTACAAGCTGTCCCCCACCAGCATTGTGCAATGCATGATCCACAGGCAGTCATAACCACCTGTCCTGAACATCTCATTATCGTGCTAGTGTTTGGTGTAAAGAACTAAATGAGGAAGGAGGACTATGAGTAACAGTGTCTGGGGAAAGATCAGAGAAATACCAGAGAGCTCTGTGAGTGAAACTGCATAAATCTGTCGGAAGTATGTGGAAGGGCATACAATGGGAGTTTTTTGGAAAAGCTGAATGCACCAATGGGTAGGGTACATTGCAATGTATCAAAAATGCCTAGGTACTTGATAGCATCCTTAGAAATTAATGTTTTGAGATATTGCCAATGATTTCTTGTCCCTGAGTTTTTTAATTATACAAAATACATGTTTCAGACAAATAGGAAATTATCCTTTAGAGATAATCTGTTGATGAGCTGAAATATGGGGTGCCGTTTGGATAATTTGTGTCCCCAGCAGGCAGTGCTTCTGCAGACTTTGTCCATTCCAAGTCTATTACTCAGGTTAATATTTGCTGTAATTAAGAATGACATTCTCGACTCCAGCACCGTACATATCCATTAAAAAAAACAATTCAATAAGGCGTCGACTAGCTTGCAAGTTAGTGATGCCAAATGAAGTCATTAGACTTGTCAGTCAGTCTGGCACCACTCTTCTGATTAGCAGCTTTCCTTTTTTGGGCAGGAATCACCCAACATCTCTGTGGCTTAAGGAGATTGAGTTGTAACCAGAAACTACTCCAACTCCTCTCTGGTTAAAGAATAACTCACCTTTGCTTAAGGACGTCTAAGGAAAGAGCATTCTGACCCACTTCTGACAGGAAGCTAGTCACAACTTCTTTCCTTCTGACCTTTTGGAGTGAGCATGAACACTTGCTCGTGATGAAGATAATGGAAGAAAATATGTATGAGAATGAGTCACTGAAATTTTTGTTCAGAATGCAAGATCCAGGATCCCAAGAGATCTTTATTTATAGCCTAAGCAAAGTCAATGGAGAGCTTCAGGAAGACAAATGGAGCTGCAGAAGAAGCTAAAGTAATGAATAATAACTCGAACATGCCATTTCCATCACAAATTAAATGAGCACGTTATGGTAGTAAAACTGCAGAAGAGCTAAGACAGTTTTAATTCTGTGGATCTCTGCAGGACTTTTTGGAATATACATTGCAGAAAAGGTTGCATTTCACTTGTTGCCTTTATCTCCATCTAAGCAGTGCAGGAGATGTCTAGAATAGAAGAAACAGCTACAAATCTGGAGAATATTCAGAATACTACTATGGTCTGCATCTCATCTTTGTGTCTGTCTGTCTTCAGTCCTACCACCTCAGGGGGCGATATTACCATAAATGAATTAAACTATATTCAGGGACAAAAAGTATTTAAAATTGCAAGGATAAAATCGGAGTGTCTCAATGTAACATATCCATCACTCTCATCTTGACTGTGATCATAAAGTAACTGCAGCCAGAAAATAGATCCTGGACTTCTTCAGAGCTGATAAAGGAGAGAAAAGTTCCTGTCATGCATGTTGTTTAATGAAAACAAAGACTCACATGATTTTACATGCATGGTTTGCCTGTGTATATAGGTAACAGAAAGGTACTATCAAGTTCACAGCAGTACAATGTACGTTAAGAATATCACAAATGTCACAACACCATTCCTCAGCCCGTGGGCTGTGATTCTTATGAAAATTCTGATACACCCCACCTCGGGGGGCTGGTGTGGGGAAGCAGTGTTGCCTCCAGGTAGGGCACTGGACTGAGCATGAGGAGATGGTAGTTGTAGTCTGAGCTCTTCTAATGAGTTGCTGAGTGAATTTAGACAAGTCATGCGCTGTCCCATTGCCTCAGTTTCTCTACCTTTCACAAGAAATGATGATGTCTGTCTTTTAAGTAGAACACCTTCAGACATTTAGCTGAAAAGCGATATATCACAAAGACGCTATTCCTAGCTGGGAGGAAAATATAATTCTGTGAACAGCCAAGCTTTCCCCCTTCCCACATGCATTGATATATACATATATATTCAGAGCCACTTCAGTGCAAGTGTCGTTTTCTCCTGTTTATACTTACAATCATGATTCCTGTGTCTCTGCTTCTGCTAGAGTGAATTTTTCACAGAGCCTCTGTAGCCTTTTACACATACTAACAGGGTGAGTGCCTGTTTGTCTGTTGTGTGACTCTGAGGCTATTACAGAGAGAAATCACATCAATGTTTAAAAACAAATGAGCAACTGAGAACTTTAGTGATGTACCTGTCTCTGTGATGTCCTTCAGCCTTGGGAAAATGGAGCAGTTGGAAATACAACTTGGGTGGTTTTGGTGGAGGATGGATCGGCTGCAGTGTGTGCTCTTGCTGGCTGTAACAGGAGTATTTTTGGAATGGATGAAGGGGTGATTCTCTTGCCTTGCTTTGCACGTCACTGTGATCTCAGTGCTGCCGAATATATGATGCGTCTCAAACTGCAAGTCTCGCTTGCAGCAGCTGCGTGATGAATATAAACTGCTACTAGAAGAAATGAAGGTAACTCCCAAGTAGGGGATAATAGCTATTTTTGTCACTGTTTATTGCTGGATTTTTCCATAAGAGGTTTCTGTATGTCTGAAATTTAAACTGTGTCTCTGGTAAACAAACGTTTTAGAGCTGCTGATCAGAATTGTCCAGTGAAACAGATTTTCATCACAAATTCTCTGAAATCTTTACAAATTCTTTTAAATTATTCGTAATCCAAACTTCCATAGGAACATGGAGATTTTGCTAAACTTTCACTTACTGTTATGTGGCAGGGTGGAAGTTCTGATCATTATCAGAGAGATAAAAGCCCATCATGAGATAGCTCTGTCACAAAGTTATTCATCTGAATTATGGGCAAGCCAGCTTTCAAATTCCTCTTCCCTCAAAGTGGGACATCCAGCTGCTCACCCACATGGCTCTCATATTTCACATCTTTCCCATGGTTGTCAAGAGATTTTTCATCCATCAGTTTTCTCCTTTTTGCCTACCTGTTCCTGGCTGGCACTGTGCTTTGAATGCTTTCAGTTGGGTACCTGGCTAGTAAGTAGATAACATTATCCAGCACGCTCACAGAAGGATTGGGTAGATTCTGGAGTGGCAAGTAGATAAGGGGTAGCTCAGCATTTAGCTGTATGTGGAGCAGCGTGAAAACTAGGGGTTTTTCTTCCTTTTAGACTGAAAAAATTGTAGAGCTTTGTTCACAGCTAGATGTCCTGAGGAAGATGGGAAGGCATGTACTGGAAGGGAGCTGTTGGGGCCTTCCAGAGAGATGCTGGAGGCTGCTGATGTGTGATCATGGCAAGGGTTGGAGTGAAGGTCACTGCTAGCACATAGACAGGTTTGCCATAAGGCTGCAAGGATTGTCCTGATGTGTCTGCTGTATTTTGGGAGGGAGCTGCTGCCTACAAGTGAGGCAAAGCCGTGGGCTGTGGAGGGCGTTGAGGGGATGCAGCAGAGTGGAGGGGACTGTAATGGGCAAAGCCTGCTGGGAGGGAGGCTTAGAAGTACCCAGTGCAGCATGGTGTTTGACAGTAATCCTTATTCCTCTGGTGGGAAGCTTCAGATGGACAGTTCATGTGCTTTGCTATGGCTGAAAGTCTAACAACTATGCTTCTGGCATCTCCAATGTGATGTTCTGTCATCCATTAAATGATGGCCCAGACACCATTCCTGCAGTAGCAAGGGAAGCCCCAGAAGAAGCAACGGTGATCGTGTGTTCAGCAAATTAAGAGCAGTGGGTTATTTGTCTATAAAGTTCTTTATTATAAATGGGTAAGTAGAAAGCAGAAACCTTGTATAATTTGCAGATCCATGTCTGAACTTAACATTAAAACCAATAACATAAAAGATCATTAAATATTGTACAATGAATCTAATTGATTTTGAGATTTTTGGTGTTAATAAGGAACCTCATTAAATTTTCATGACTTAAGGCATATTCTGATTTTCTGAAGCTTTGCATCTCCCAGGTTCTTATTTGCCATTATTAGTCAAGAGTCTGAAAGTATTTTGCAAACATTTGGAAAACGTACATCTTTAATAAATATCTTTGAGAGTGACGTTTTTTATTAATGCAAGTGAAAAAAACCCAAATTAAACGTATTCTGAATAGAAAGGACTGCACTAGCCTGAAGTTATTACAGGTTTAGGAAGGAAGTAATATGCAGGGACACAGGAACAGAGACTCATAGGATGGCATCACGGACTTACTTTGATTGATTTGTTATTTATGCTGTTCAGGTGAAATTAAAAGTAACAATACACTGGCAAAATTCTCCTTGTTTGCATTTATTCAGAATTGGACTGATTAAACTGCTAAGATGAGTGCTGGAGTTCTCAGTCTAGTTGCAATTTACTGCTCTTCCCTGTTTGGTAAGTGAGTGAAAGTTTAGCTGAAAGGCTGCAGCTGTTTGCTTAGCTGCTGTCCACGTGGACATGGAGATCCAGAGCTGTGGCAGTGATGATTTAGAGCAGCCTGACCCAAAATTGTCTTCCAAAAATTACAAGATGTGGCTTCAGTTCCTGGCACTCTCAAAAACAGCAGGACAATTCCATAGTGTTAATTTTACTTTGAGGTGTAGAGTTGTATTTGAAGAATTTACGCCAGAGCTTGTGTGTTCTTTAATCTTGGGTTTATGGACACTCATCATAAAATATATTCTTTGTCTTTCTTAGGACTTTTCTAACTGAATAATCTAATTCTAGTTTTCCAGGTAAGATGTTGGCCCTGTAAGTGAATGGAAATTTAATGAAATAATGTTTTAATTTATTGAACAAAATTAACTAATATGGTCAGAAATAAAATATTTCACTGCAGAACTTTTTTAATGAGCTATTTCATTTTTGCTGTGATGCTGTCATTACAGTCGTTTCAGTGGTTTTTTTCCTTTCATGTATAGCCAGACTTTCCATAAATAAGACTCAACCTTCATTTCAGAGGAAACAAAACTTTCTTATGCATCTTTGATCTTTTGTGTGTTAGCTGAAAACACTTGTGTAGGAAAAATAGATCTTATTAGTGTACTTGCATGTCTTAGAAAGAGAATAGTTTTCTATGGGAAGTGGATTTTGCCTATTTATTGAAAATAATGGGTTTAGTCCTGTATGTATGAAATTAGTTAACCGAACACACTTAGATCAACTAAATAATTGGTCTGCATTTGTTACTGTTCTGCTTATAAATGTTATCTCTCCATGCCCTAAAAATACTTGAGTGTGATTGTTACATGTAAAATGTACTTTAAGAAGAAAAGTGTGATTGTTTCTTGTTAACTGCTTTTCCTGTTGCCTTCTCTAGAAAAAATAAGTTTAGTTAGTGGAATGAGAGTAAGCTCCATGAAATTAATAATCATAAATGACAGAGTCTTTTAACAACTGGTAGTAAATAACAAAGCTGTTTTCTTATGACTATCAGTAATGTCATACCAAACTCTGCTTTATTCTTTTTTTCTTTATTGCCACCTATATAAGTGCAATTGGCTAGCTGGAATTGTGTTTATTAAATATAGCAGGTACAGGTCCTACCAATAAAATATTTTTAAAAAACTGTATTAGTCAAATGAAGGAAGATGAAGCTATAATTTTTATTATATACAAACCTTGCATTCTGACTAGAGTCACCTTCTATACAGCTTCCTAAATAGGAAGAATCCTTAACCAGAGAATGGTTTTGGAACCTGGGTTTTTTTCTTTCTGTGCCCATCAATAAGTAGATGCAGTGTTTTATTTGTATATGATGATTTCAATGTTACTTCTAAGTACTCCATAGATAGGTTGCAAGCAAAAAAGAATCTGTGTGAATGAATGAACCAGTGCTCCTCCGTACTCCTGTTCTTATAGATGTCAAGGAAATGGGATTACTCCATGTGAAAGCAGGTATGATAATAAGTGTAAAGAATTGCAAGCAACATTCAGATGTAACATTATACTACACCATTTATATGGTAGCTTCTTTTCTGTATTTCAGTATGCCTTCAGTTTAATTTTGCAGTGCAGCATGTAATGAATACTGAAAGTCTGTTCCCTGTCCTGTCACTCTGTTCCATCATCCCTGCTAAGTTTTTGTTACTGAGTTTATCCTTTCATCCTCTAACAGATATACATACATATTTCCTGCCTCCTAGACTCCGATGGATATACACAAAGCATTATTAATGTTCTTTAGATAAAGAGCAATGTTAGCATTTCATGTCATAATTATTTTTGTTAAGCATTATGCCAGCTGTCCCATGTTTTATGGAGGTTTAAACGATAATAACGTGCTGTGTCATCTGTAGACATGCTGTTGACCTACTTGGTTTGCCAGAAACAGAAAAACAGAAATTATACTGGACTGGATATCTCCAAAACGGTCTGTCAGTTGTGTTCATCTAAAGGATATGATGCAGACTGCTTTTTGCTTGTTTTATTTATGAGCCATCCCACATTTCAGAGGGTTTTGCTAAGCATGCTACTTGAATCTAGCTGGGGATTTCAGACGATTGACCCGTAGAGCTGCTGTGAAAGGCCAGCCAAAAACGAGAAGTATTTTCAAGAGCTTTGCCAGTGCAGCTGGGAGAGGTGCCCTGCAAAGACTTTTGGATTTCTGATGCACAGGCTTGTGAGATATAAATGTAGCACTTCTGACAGAGAACATCTGGATGGAGAAGAGCTTGGCATCTGCACAGGTCAGTGCCCAGAAGGACATGATTCTCTGAAAACGTCACCTATGTCCCATCCTGAGTAGTGCCCATTCCCATGACCTGTATATGTCCAGGCAAGGTCAGGGTGTGCCAAGCTACTGAGGAAACAGGAGTCCTGGGCCTCTTCGTCTGAGTCTGTGAGCACACTGGTGTCGTGGCAGCCAGCAAGATCAGATGCACTTTGAATGAAATCATCAAAGAGGCTCAACATACCCTAGAACTAGGAGAGCTACAAGTGCTGGTGTTAGAGTATGGAATCGTGAGGCCATGACAGCTTTCTGAGCTCGTGTGGAAAGGCTGGCAGAAACTGAGGTTATTTAGGAACTGGTGCCAAAAAAAAAAAAAAAGACAGTGTAATTTCAACCCTCTGTTCTTCTAACTTATAAGCTGTCTCTTGCTTCCTTTCCTAAAGCTCAAACTCTATTTAATAGGTTTAGTTCAAGTTTACTACCCCCCTGAGGTTGAACTTCTCCAAACATTGTTTCATTCATGTGTTTTACCCATTCTGTGCTGTAATGGCTACTGTTTTCTTTCCTATTACTTCAGTCAAGTCATGACTAAATCAAGCTGGTTTAACACAGCGGTGATTTACGTTTGATGATGAGACTGCTGGTGCAACTCACAGCTTGAGCACTATCGTTTCTGCAGACTTGTTTTTGATTCATCACTCTCCCCCACTTTTTATTCAGACACTTATGGATTGAATAATGAGTATGATGGGTTTTTACTTACATGAGTTTTCAGCAGACTTACAGCACATATTTTAACAGAGGTATGGATGTTCTGGGTTATATCTAATGGTGATTTAATGAACATTTTATTAAAATAAACTTAGTGTTTCGAGGTTGCACGGAGCAGTAACCGTCTACAAATTTGTGGTCAGGATAGCTTAAAGTTCATGGCAAATTTCTTCTTCCTGGCATAGGATCTTCTTTCTCAGCACCTTGGCGTAAGGCCAAAAGGATACAAATGCAGTTAAACGCTTGTTTTACAAGTGAGAACGCAGTGCAGAATTTTAGCCAATTGTGAGGAATAACATTTGTTATCTACTGTTGATCAGTTAAGAATGATAAATGAAATTTCAGCACACTGAAATCTTGTGATGATGCCAAGACAGTATCTGGAAAAAGTGAAGAAGATTCCAATATTTTGGGACTTAAAGAAAATGACGCAAATAAGAGTCTGTGTTACAGACAGACGGTATATTGGTGATGCAGGAATACGGTTTGGCGGAAAGGGTGTATTTTTCTCTCTCTAAACAGGGTCGCCTGGATTATACTCAGACTCTGTCCAGTGTCTGAGCCGGACCGGGTCTCCCAAAGCAGTGGAGCCAAGTGACAGCTATGCTGCTGGCTGCCCTTCATCTTGAGGACTCTGCAGAGCAAGCCTGCAATGGG